>NW_017670381.1:41467-56063 GCF_001879085.1 Nicotiana attenuata | reverse complement strand
AAACACACAAATTGCGGGGCCCTCATTAATTGCTTATATCAAAATATTTAGACTTCGGGATGTGCCATTTAGCGAATTTCATGGCTCCCCACATAGTTAATAAACGCGTAGCTACTTTAGGCGCGCATTTTAAATAAAATCACCTTCCTAAATACGGGTGCACATTTATGTGACTCAAATCCAAATCTCAACGAAGTCGAAATGTGTTAACAATCACGGGTGCACTGGTGCAACGTGGTTTGAGGCGCATTTCCACGACGTTGCAATTCGTTTAAAATTCGAATAAATAAAAATGGAAGCAGTTTATTAATAAAAGCACATAAGCTAGAACATATTTCGAAATCAGATAAAATCAAATACAACAATTGAGCGACAGTGCTAGAACCACGGAACCCGGGAATGCCTAACACCTTCTCCTGGGTTAACAGAATTCCTTACTCGGAGTTCTGGTTCGCGGACTGTTAACAGAGTCATAATTTCCTCGGGTCGGGATTGAACTGGTGACTTGGGACGCCATAAATCTCCCAAGTGGCAAATCTGATTTTTAATTAAATAATCCCGTTTCGATTGTCACTTCAAGTTGGAAATAACTCCCTTTATCATACCCTCTTTACGCGGGCGTAATAAAAAGGAGGTGTGACAGCTCTGGCGACTCTGCTGGGGACAAGAACCCAGACCTTTGGTTCAGGGTTCAGAATTCGAGCTTAGATATATTGTTGTATTTGGCTTTATCTGATTTTCCTACATGTTTCATGCTAAATGTGCAAGATGTTGCTTTTTACCGCTTTGATATTATCTGGAATTGCATATAAACTATGCCGAAACCCTTCTCTTCTCACCTCCGGGGATGTGCTTACTGGTTGAGACTCCCTATTCTGTTAGTGTCAATACCCTGAAATAAGAAAGAGGCCAGACAAGTTACTAAGCCGGATGGCCTTTTGGTTCCCGGTACGTAGCCCCCTCCTCGACTCGAGTTGTCCGCTCGGGTACACAGTCTAGAACACATACCCAGGTTTTGAACCTAGAAGAACTAGACTTCATGCCGGATCCCTAGTAGGAGCGCTTATCTGCATCATGTGCATTTTGACTTAGGGGACTCAACACAGGGGTTGGGTCCGTCTAGGACAGGTGTACCCGGAATAATGGACCATCCAGATGCATCCTACTTGTGCATTTATCTGTTTTGGACTCGCATGCTGACCGGCTTTGAATATCTGGGCAATATTGAAAAAACAAAAGAGAGAGAAAAAGAGAAAATAGCAGTGTGGAGAGTTAAGTTCCTATATTAGAAAAAATCAATGTCCAAGTAGTGCCGAAATGCTGCCGAATTTTTTGAAAAAAAGAGAAGAAAGTTCTTTTTAGTTTGCCAATGGAAAAGAAAAACAAAAGAGTTTTATTTTCACATTAGTTTATTTTATTTACCATTGACAAGGACAATATAAAAACAAAAGAATCTTGCTTTCAGAAATAGTGTATTTGCCAATAAAACGAAATAAGTCTTGTTTTCAAAATAGTTAGATTTATTTGCCCGAACTACGCTGGTTTGATTCTCACCGGATGTGAGATACGTAGGNCCCAAATGCAAGGTCCAGGCAGTTATTGCCCAGCTTCATAGCCGAGACTTGCGTGTATTATACCCTGGGCCTGGTCCTTTCAATAGCCTGGGCCTGAACAATTGCATAATTTGGGCCTGAACAAATATCTGAAATTTCAATAGCTGTAAGAGTCCTGAGCCTGGGCCCGGGCCGAGGAATAATAGTTTACTTTAGGATTCCCTTTAAAATAAATGATAGACGAGATGAGCCTCGCCGAATAAAACACACAAATTGCGGGGCCCTCATTAATTGCTTATATCAAAATATTTAGACTTCGGGATGTGCCATTTAGCGAATTTCATGGCTCCCCACATAGTTAATAAACGCGTAGCTACTTTAGGCGCGCATTTTAAATAAAATCACCTTCCTAAATACGGGTGCACATTTATGTGACTCAAATCCAAATCTCAACGAAGTCGAAATGTGTTAACAATCGTGGGTGCACTGGTGCAACGTGGTTTGAGGCGCATTTCCACGACGTTGCAATTCGTTTAAAATTCGAATAAATAAAAATGGAAGCAGTTTATTAATAAAAGCACATAAGCTAGAACATATTTCGAAATCAGATAAAATCAAATACAATAGTTGAGCGACCGTGCTAGAACCACGGAACCTGGGAATGCCTAACACCTTCTCCCGGGTTAACAGAATTCCTTACTCGGAGTTCTGGTTCGCGGACTGTTAACAGAGTCATAATTTCCTTGGGTCGGGATTGAACTGGTGACTTGGGATGCCATAAATCTCCCAAGTGGCGACTCTGATTTTTAATTATTGTCACTTCAAGTTGGAAATAACTCCCTTTATCATACCCTCTTTACGCGGGCGTAATAAAAAGGAGGTGTGACACAACATAAGGAAAATCTTGTAAAGGTAGGGAGAAAGCTGTGTCGGGCATATGCGGTAGTAGCGGCAGAACTCCTCTGCCAATGGAGAAAGAGGAAAAGAATAGCCTATCTGGAACGGGTAGGCGTAAAATGCACAATACCCAGGCTGGTGAACTTGAATCACGTCATCTCCGGCCGGAACCAGGTCAACGTGGGCTGGAATGTCATATTTGGTCCTAAGGACGGCAAGGTGCTTCGCCTCCATCTCAGACTTCGCAGACTCCGGTTCAAGGGTGGGTTCCTTAGAGAAGTCGGACCTAGAAGTAGGGTTACGAGGAATGATCTCCTCCACAGTGGGAAAGCTCTCGTCCTCTATAACCGTTGGTTCCCCGCCACCAGAAGGCATGGCCGCCGATAATGGAGCAGGGTCAGAGATCGTCTCAGCGTTGGGGGTCACGGTAGCCATTTTCTGCTAATGTGTATACAATGGAACAGAAAAAGAAGAAAGGGTGGTAACGGCCGCAGTTGCAGGGAGCAAGAACACAAGAAGAAGAAAGGGAAGCAAGTGCAGGGTTGAAGAAATCAGAGAATGCAAAAGTTCCATTGAGAAGTTTTCCCCTCTATATTTATAGACATCAGAGGCGTTCGAATTGATGCAAGCAACCGCTAGTGGCCCTAGAATCGAAATGACAGGAGCTCGAGGAACGAGGCAGCGCATCAGGAAGATGCACAATGATGACGCATACGTCGTAACGTCACCCTGTACCAGCCTCGTGACCAACGACTCTAAGAATGACACGTCAACGTTTCAGCTACGGACACCTCTACTCGATCACCACGCCAAAAACTTCTCCTAAATTGCTAACTGATAAAGTTCATTCGTCGGGGCCGACCAGAAGGCGACCTCGACAAGTAGAGGGACTAACTGTATGGGTCAAAATCCGGCTTAGGAAATCATGCGTGAGAAGGTCGTTACGTGAAAAGACTGTGTTTCGATTTGGGCGACCAAGCCGAGGTCGAGCAGCGAAGAATAGGAACAACGACTAGCGTAGTCTTGGGACTAGCGATAGAAATATTCTCTTGAATATTCTCTTTGTTGTACTTTTTTAGGATTTTTAGAGATCACCCCATGTAAATAGAAAAGGGGAGAGAGAGAAAGGGGCACGTGAGATTCATTCTGAGAAAAACTATTGTATAAAGTTGACTCTTGAGAGAAAATACAAAGTTTACCTTTCCACAGTGATTGATTTTATCGATTATTCTTCTTTTCACTCACACGATCCAAGAAAGCCTTGTTCATTTTCTTACTTACTGCCATATTTCGCTGTTAGAAGGAAGAATCTTCCACATCATTCGATATTTGGGTGAATTGTTCTTCCTATTTACATTTACTGCCACTTTCCATATTGATTGCTCTTCACTCATCTTTCATTTCTTCTCCAAAGCATGCATTTAATGATTTGATAACCGATTTCGGGCATTAAGTAGACGGTATCATTTAAATACTTAGCTAGATCTAGGAATTATTATGCTTGACTAGGATTCACCTTCCACCTTAGTTATCTTTCAATTAGTTTAACAAAGAGTGTTATACTTTTTGGTCAAACAGTAATCACGTAATATAATAATTATGATGACTTGTTTGCTTGTCATAATGTAATTACAGAATAATTACCAGCGTATTGTTTGATTGTACAAGTGTAATTACACAGTTAGATTAAATTTTAAATAAAGTAATTATAAACTTAAAAGTTAATATAATAATTATATGCCAATAAATAATTTTCATAAGTATAAATGAAATTAGATTTGGTATTTAAGATGTAGTATATTTTTTCTTGAATATACATTAATAGTAATCATATATTTATAACTAATATTGTAAAAATAATTGATATATATTTTTCATTAATAATATTTAGTTTAATTATTTATAGAAAACTAAAAACATACGTCTTGAAAGAACATTATGGAATACATGTTTGACAATAAAAATTAATATTTATCAATATAATTTCATAACATTATTCAAATATTTGACAAAACTAATCTATCAATTCTAACTAAAAGTAAACAACATGCAATGTAAAATAACAAGCCAATACTACTAAAACAAGTAAATTAGAACCATAAATATAACGTAATTTGAAAGCCAAAAATAAAAAATAATTTAATATATGTCAAATTTGTGACGACCCAAAGGGTCATCACCTGCTTCCTCACGCATTCTATGTCCCCGAGGCCTTAAAAATCTCATTTTTAGTCGCCTCGATTTGCGTGCGCAATCCGGGCGCGTAACCGGGAAGCTTAAATATGAATTCTGTGTAAAATTTGATGAATTTTGATATTAATATGATTAAAGTTGACTTTGGTCAATATTTTGGGTAAACGGACCCAGACCCGTAATTTGACGGTCCCGGAGGGTCCGTGAAAAAATATGGGACTTGGGCATATGCCCGGAATCGAATTCCGAGATCCTAAGCCCGAGAAATGAATTTTTGACTGAAATTGTTTTCAGAAATTAATTAAGGAAAATGGAAAGGAAATTTGATCATAAGACTATGGTATCGGGCTCGTATTTTGGTTCTGACGCCCGGTACAAGTCTTATATGTGATGTAAGCGCTTTTTGTAAAGTTTGGTTGGAAACGGACGTCATTTGACGTGTTTCGGACTTAAAAATGGAAAATTTGTGTTTTATAAAAAGTTGGAAGAAATCATGTGATTTGAGGCTTGATTCTATGTATATGATGTTATTTTGGCGATTTGATCGCACGAGTAAGTCCGTAGGATATTTTTGAGGTTGTGTGCATATTTGGTTTGGAGCCCCGAGGGCTCGGGTGAGTTTTGGATAGGTGTCGAGTTGCATTTTGAGCTTTTGAAAAATCTGGTATCCTTCAGTTCTGCAGGCTTCGCAATTGCGAAGCCAGCTTTCGCAAAAGCGAACTCGCAATTGCGAGCTTCCCATCGCAAATGCGATCCTTCACCTGCGCAGCAATCTTCGCAAATGCGAAGTAATTCATCGCAAATGCGATGCCTGCCCATGAGCCCAGCCTTTGCAAATGCGAAGAGTTCAATCGCATGTGACGACCCGACCCGTCGTCACGTGAGTTACCGCCCCGTTTTCCCCATTTTCAATTTCCTTATGTGTTATTATACGAGTCTTGTGTAAATGAGTTGATTTGGATTGATTCTGGATGGAAATGAGACACTTAGTCTCTTCAAGGAAGGTTTGTTTTGGAAAAGTCAACCGGATGTTGACTATTGAGTTAGAGGGCTCGGATGTGATTTCCGGTGATTCGGTTAGCTTCATGGGATGATTTGTGACTTAGGAGCGTGATCGGAATTTATTTTGGAAGTCCGGTGTAGAGTTAGGCTTGAATTGGCGAAGTTAGTATTTTGGCGAATTCCGGGTTGATGGGTGAGATCCGAGGGCCGGAATGGGATTCCGAGAGTTGCAGTAGCTTTGTTAGGTGATTTTGGATGTGTGTGCAAAATTTCAGATCATTCGGAAGTGCTTTGGTCGGGTTTTTGATCAAATGCGTGTTTCGGAAGTTTTGAAGAAACTTAGGCTTGAATCCGATGTGATTTAATGGTTTTAGCGTTGTTTGATGTGTTTTGATGATTGGAGCAAGTCTGAATAATGTTTTAGGATGGGTTGGTGGTTTTGGTTGAGGTCCCGGGGGCCTCGGGGTGGTTTCGGAGGGTCAATCGGACCATTTTTGGACTTAAGATTGCAGGTTTCAGCTGTTGGTGTTGCAGAAAAATATTTTTCATCGCGTTCGCATGGGTGTGTCGCGAACGCGTAGAGGAAACTTGAGGGCAAGGAATTTTGGCCTACGCGTTCGCGTCAGGGGGCCTCGCGATCGCGTAGTGGAAGTTGGTCAGCCATCGCGTTCGCGTGAGGGAGGTTCGCGTTCGCGTAAGATGAAGGACCCAGGCCTTCGCGTTCGCGTGGATGCAACCGCGTTCGCGAAGGGCATTCTTGGAAGAGTTAAAATTTGGTCATCGCGAACGCGGGAGGACCCTCGCGTTCGCATAGAGTAAAATACCTGGACAGAAGGGTTTTTATTGAATATTTCATCCGCGAGTCTAACCATTTTTCCTCCATTGTTGAACACCTTGAGAGCTTTTTGGGAGAAACTGAAGAGGGTTTCGACAGGAATTGGTTGGAGGTGAGTCTCGTGACCTAGAAACATCATTTTATTGAAGAATCAACCTTTAAATTCATGGAAATTTGAGTAAAAATTGGAAGAACTAGGGCTTGACTTTTGAAATGAAAATTTGGGATTTGAGGGGGCATTTGAACTCCGATTTTGGTAAATTTTATATGTATGGACTCGTGGAGAGACGAGGAATCAGGTGATGTGAATTTTGTAATTTTTCGAGAAGTGGGCCCGGGGCTCGGGCTTTGCCAACTTCGTGATTTTCGATATTTTTCGAGTCTTTTCGATTGGGTTATGTTTCCTTAGCCTATTGTAATGTATTCCTTGTGGTTTTGATCAGATTCGACGCACGAGGAGGTCGATTCGAGAGGAAAAGGCATAGCGAGCTAGACTTTGGGCCGGCTTGAGGTGAGTAATAGATGTAAATGATGACCTGAGGGTTTGAAACCCCGGAATATCGCATCGTAACGCTATATTGAGGCGAGACACACGCTCTATGACGAGTGCGGGGTCGTTTGTGATTGGGGATTGTGACTTAGTCCGTCCCGAGTGGTATTCATACTCTATTTTCGACTAAGACTTGTTTGATAATCATCCTACTTGAATTTCATTGATACATTTGGGCTTTGTGCCGATTATTTGGATCCTTCAGGGATTGCTATCACTGTTTTTCACATTATTTGACATATTACTGGATTTCTGTCCTAAGTACAAATACTGTTTTGAAATACACAGTCATTTTCTAAGATCTGAAAACAACAATAACATTTTATTGACATTCTGAGCTGAGTATTTGACATTGCCCGTGTGGCTTGTGTGAATTTCTGGACTGAACATGGATCGGGCTGCACGCCACAGCGGTATTATATGGATATTGGTGCCACGAGATGGCTTGATTATTTGCGCTTGGGCTGTATGAGCCCCTCCGGAGTCTGTACACACCCCCAGTGAGCGCCGTCGACGTTAAACGGATCGGGCTGCATGCCGCAGCGGGTACTGGAATGTACCGCTCTTTGTGTTGCATTGCATTCATGCATCATTACTTGTCTGTTTACCTGTCATGGTTCTTTCTGTACTATTATAGCATCGACTTGTTGTTTCACTGTTAAATGTCTGGGCTGCCAGTTATAGTTTACCTTGCATTATTTTCGTGATTTCTTATCTTCAGCCATTAGTTATGTTTATTACTCACTGGGTCGGAGTACTCACATTACTCCCTGCACCTTGCGTGCAGATCCAGGTGCATCACAGGCTGAGTGAGGACCATCTAGCAGGACAGCAGTATCGGGAGAGCAGTTGAGGTAGCTGCATGGCGTTNAACTAATCTGTCAATTCTAACTAAAAAATAAACAACATGCAATGTAAAATAACAAGCCAATACTACTAAACAAGTAAATTAGAACCATAAATATAACGCAATTTAAAAGCCAAAAATAAAAAATAATTTAACATATGTCAAATTTGTGACGACCCAAAGGGTCATCACTTGTTTCCTCACTCATTCTGTGTCTCCGAGGCCTTAAAAATCTCATTTTTAGTTGCCTCGATTTGCGTGCGCAGTCCGGGCGTGTAGCCGGGAAGCTTAAATATGAATTCTGTGTAAAAATTGATGAATTTTGATATTAATATGATTAAAGTTGACTTTGGTCAATATTTTGGGTAAACGGACCCGGACCCGTGATTTGACGGTCCCGGAGGGTCCGTAGAAAAATATGGGACTTGGGCGTATGCCCGGAATCGAATTCCGAGATCCCAAGCCTGAGAAATGAATTTTTGTGTGAAATTGTTTTCTGAAATTAATTAAGGAAAATGGAAAGGAAATTTGATCAGGAGACTATGATATCGGGCTCTTATTTTGGTTCCGACGCGCGGTACAAGTCTTATATGTGATGTAAGCGCTTTCTGTAAAGTTTGGTTGGAAACGGACGTCATTTGACGTGTTTCGGACTTAAAAATGGAAAATTTGTGTTTTATAAAAAGTTGGAAGAAATCATGTGATTTGAGGCTTGATTCTATGCTAGCGTTTGGCCATAGATCTCAAATTTATTTTGAAAAATCTGATTTGGGTGAAGTTTGGTTTGAAGATGAAAATGTGTTTGGACATACGTTTTCAAAACATATTGTCCAACTTTATTTTGAAAAAACATGTATATAACTCCGAATTTTTGGGATTTTGGCCCAAATTCAGCTCAATAGCTGATTTTGGAATTTGAAATTTTTGATTTGGGATTAGGCCAAAATATGAGCAAAATTTATGGCCAAACATGAGTTTTGGAAATAAATCTCAAATTTATTTTGACAAAACTTATGGCCAAACGGGGCCTATGTATATGATGTTATTTTGGCGATTTGATCGCACCAGTAAATCTGTATGATGTTTTTGAGGTTGTGTGCATATTTGGTTTGGAGCCCCGAGGGCTCGGGTGAGTTTTGGATAGGTGTCGAGTTGCATTTTGAGCTTTTGAAAAATCTGGTATCCTTCAGTTCTGCAGGCTTCGCAATTGCGAAGCCAGCTTTCGCAAAAGCGAACTCGCAATTGCGAGCTTCCCATCGCAAATGCGATCCTTCACCTGCGCAGCAATCTTCGCAAATGCGAAGTAATTCATCGCAAATGCGATGCCTGCCCATGAGCCCAGCCTTTGCAAATGCGAAGAGTTCAATCGCATGTGACGACCCGACCCGTCGTCACGTGAGTTACCGCCCCGTTTTCCCCATTTTCGATTTCCTTATGTGTTATTATACGAGTCTTGTGTGAATGAGTTGATTTGGATTGATTCTGGATGGAAATGAGACACTTAGTCTCTTCAAGGAAGGTTTGTTTTGGAAAAGTCAACCAGATGTTGACTATTGAGTTAGAGGGCTCGGATGTCATTTCCGGTGATTCGGTTAGCTTCGGGGGATGATTTGTGACTTAGGAGCGTGATCGGAATTTATTTTGCAAGTCCGGTGTAGAATTAGGCTTGAATTGGCGAAGTTAGTATTTTGGCGAATTCCGGGTTGATGGGTGAGATCCGAGGGTCGGAATGGGATTCCGAGAGTTGCAATAGCTTTGTTAGGTGATTTTGGATGTGTGTGCAAAATTTCAGATCATTCGGAAGTGCTTTGGTCGGGTTTTTGATCAAATGCGTGTTTCGGAAGTTTTGAAGAAACTTAGGCTTGAATCCGATCTCTACTCTTTATTTCCGTACTTTCTTAGACAGACTTGTATTAGGTGGATACTCTGTATTAGAGGCTCATGATCGTGACACCGGGTCCTAGTTGGGTATTATATTGCAGTATTTGTTAAACCTTCTGTTCATTTCACTGTTATTTCCATGATTTAGATGAAACATTTTAGTAATTATTACCTATGCTCGCATCTAATGATCTGTTTAAGTCGGGAATATTGTTGTAAGGTCGGGCTTGCCTAGCAGTGCGTTGGGCGCTATCACGACCGGGGGTTGGGTCGTGACATCGCAAATGTGAACCTTCCACTTTTCTTCAAGTTCGCAAATGCGAACTAAAATCTCGCAATTCCCAGACCTGCTGGGTTCGCAATTGCGAACCCAGGTTCGCATTTCCCATATCTGAGGCCTGCAATTTTTCATACTTAGACGAATTTTTAACCCCTTTTCTTCGTTCTTTCAAAACACAAACTCCATAGGCGATTTTCCAAGAAATCTATCTTCTCCAAATCATTTGTAAGTCAACTTTTACTTAATTTCTTCAATCTTTAACATCATTAAACATGTTTTCATCTTAAAATCAAGGATTTCCATGGGTGAAAATGGGAATTTTGGGTAGAATTTAGGTTTTCTTAAAATTGGGGATTTGGACCTCAATTTGAGGTCCGATTTCAAAACTAATCGAAGATATGAACTCGTGGGGGAATGGGTAACCGGGTTTTGGTTCGAACCTCGGGTTTTGACCACGTGGGCCCGGGGGCATTTTGGGAAATTTTGAGTGAAACTTTGGGAAATTCATTTTCATGCATTCAAATTGATTCGATTAGCATTTGTTGATACATTCAAGTAATTTGTGACTAGATTCGAGCGGTTTGGTGGTGAATTCGAAGGGTAAAGCTATACTAGAGGCTTGAGTTGAGTTTGGAGCATTTGAGGTAAGTGTTTGGTCTAACTTTGGCTTGAGGGAATAGGAGTAGAGTCTTATTTGTTAATTGCTATTTGTCGAGTACGGTGTATAGGCATGGTGACGAGTATCTATACACTGGTATCGAGCATGATCGTGAGTCCTAATTTGCTAAATTATCGAATTTGTAATTGTTATTTATGAGGAATTGGTTGGAAATCTTTAACACTGAGCCAGTGATTGTTGAGACTAAGTGTGGATTTAATTGTGTTAAGTAGAGATTGAATGAGTTTGGTTATAGCTGGATCTCCCTTGCCGGGATAGTTTATTATATTGCATTGCTCCCTTGCCGGGATAGTTCATTATATTACATTGCTCCCTTGCCGGGATAGTTCATTATATTACATTGCTCCCTTGCCGGGATAATTATTATAACATCTTTCTCCCTTGCCGGGATTATGTTGTGTATTGTGTTGAAAGAAATGAGATCGTGTGGCACGCCGACCACGAGATATTATGAAATGGGATCGTGTGGCACGCCGACCACGAGATATTATGAAATGGGATCGTGTGGCACGCCGACCACGAGTTATTATGAAATGGAAACGTGTGTCACGCCGACCACGCGATATTATTGTAATGGGAGCGTGTGGTACGCCTACCACGTGATGTAAGGAAATGGGATCGTGTTGCATGCCTGCAATGAGAGGAAATTGAAATAAGTGAAAGTGGTTTGTTTCCCTTTATTCTGTGTTAGAAGAAATCAGATGTAGTTTCTCTTGTTATTCTTGATATTCCGTTTATCTGCTTCCCCATAAGCATGTTCCCCCTCCCAGGTTTAATTGCTTACTTTCCGCTATTATTTTGTTGTACTTGTATATATATATCTGTACTGGTTTATCTGGTAGTCTGGTCTAGCCTCGTCACTACTTCGCCGAGGTTAGGCTAGGCACTTACCAGCACATGGGGTCGGTTGTGCTGATGCTACACTCTGTGCATCTTTTTGCACAGATCACAGCGCCGGAGCAGCAATTTTTGGACAGCAGTAGGAGCGTTGGGAGTTGACTTCAGTCCAGAGATTCCGAGGTAGCCTTGTTGACGTCCGCATGGCCCGGAGTCTCTTCTATCCTTATTTCGTTTGGTGTCCTTGTACCGGAACAAACAGTATTGTATTTTATTTAGACTATGTTTTTAGTATTCAATAGACGTTCGTGAGTTAGTGACTCCAGTCTTGGGTAGAGGTTGTAATTGAATTTCCGCACTTGTTTTCAGTTCATTTATGTTTAAGACTTCCGCTTTTATATTAATTGTCTCGATGTCTCAATATTGTCGATGTTTGCCTAAGAATGTATATAGTTAATTGGCTTGCCTAGCTCCTATTAGTAGGCGTCATCACGACTCCTGAGGGTGGGAAATCCGGGTCGTGACAAAATTCCAACATAATAAAAATAAGTTCTAATACAACTTAATATTAGGAAACATAATAAGTTTATAACCTCATTCAACAACGAAATCTACTTTAATGACATCACACATTATATGCCAAGTTTGTTAATGGCTCATTATTTCCAATATTAGGAGGTGTAGTTTAAAAAACTAGAATAATAACGCAGTTACGCTAAATGAAAAAAATAAAACAAATAAGAAATAAAATATACGAGCAATTACATGTAATTACAAGAAGTAAAGGTCGAGAAATAAAAGATAAATAAAACAAAAAAAAAATAAAAGAAAGTAAAAAGTAAAAATAAATTAAAATAAAAGTAAATTAAAATAATAAAAATAAAAGTTATATAGAAAATAAAAAAAATAAAAAGTAACCTTGTAATTACATAGTGTAATTACCACCAATTCTCGCCTCCCCCTTAAAATTTGGATAGTGTAGTTACACCTCTCCAATTACATCCAATTCCTTGCTAACCAAGTAATTACTTGGTAAGGTAAATATGCCAAACGGTATAATTACACCCAATTATACCAAATCCAATTCCTAGGTGGCTTTCCAACCAAGCTCTAAATATCTTCTTCTTTTTTTCTCAAAAAGAAATTACTTAACATTTTGCACTTTTAGTCCCAAAAAAAAAATTATTTTGGTCTTTCCGATATGTGGCCAAGTGCATTTAACCTTTTGAAATGTATGTTTTTGATTCATTTGCTTGTGAATTTCACAAATTTAAGGAATATTAGTTAGATTATTTAATAACATATAACCTTTGCTTCGAAAAGAAATTACTTGGGGAGTCAAACAAGATTTTCTTTAATCATATTCTTATAAATAGTTTTTAAATATTTTGAATTGTTAACTATTATAACTATAGTACTTTTATGTAGTTTCTAAATATGTAAATAGTGGAAAAAATTAAAGAATCCATGTCCGATTTCCCACTAAAAATTAGTTAACTTGAACCTCCTACTGCAAAAAGGTTCAAACAAATTAAAACAGAAATAACAATCCTTGAAAAAATATATTAACTATTGAGATATGTTCAAAGAAGTTTCCACAACATTCGAATAGATTGTAATAGTAACGCTAGACCTAATTGTGATAAAAGTGTGTCAAAAAAAATATTTTACTAAATTTAGTTTTTCATTTTCATAAGATATTCAAAAAAAAAATATACTCTTTAAATTCACGTGAAATACAAATATGATATACAATTTTAAAAGCACGATCATCTTGATTGACATTTTTACCTGTAAAAATTAAATTTTATATTAAACAAAGTTATCATTTAATTATTTTTAATATTTAGGACTTCGATATCCACTAAAATTTATAGTTCAAAATTAGATGTTGGATTCTATTTTTGCAATAGTAATTTATTTTCTTTAATGTGTCAGACAATTCATATAGTATTTCTTATTATTAAAGAAATAGTATAACATATATTTTTTTTGCGAGAAAATAAAAAATAATCTTCTATTAGTTATGTGACCATATTTGTTTCTCTTCGAATCAACTTGAAAATGACGAAAAAGGGAAGAGCGAATGAAATAGTTTTACAGAAAAAAAAAAAATCAGAAAAGCTCTTAAATCATGAAATGCTATATGTTCTTGCATAAACCGAAAAGGAGGCACAGTAATTTGTAAAGTTGAGATGATAAAGTTATAGATAGAATTTCCCTCTTTATTGAGTTAGCTATTTAGGATCGGCATTTATCAATTCCGAAGCTTAAATATTTATCTATTTTGTAATCTTAAATAGTTTTTAATATAATATTTATTTTCTTAAAGAAAAAACTACTCATCAAGATGGGTTACACGCGCAAAGCGCCTATAGTACTATATTAAAAGCATAGAACCCTTTAGCGAAATATCGTTTGCTTTTTTTATCCTTCGTAAATATTTTGTTGGACAAAATTACAATTATAAATAAAGTATACTTTTACAAAACTCAAAGTTATCCAATGGCAAAAAAGGAAAAAGAAGAAGAAAACAAGTGGGAAACTCCTTTTTCAATTAATGTATCCCTGACAAACATGATTATCGTTGATTTAAAAAGGAAAAAAGAATAGAAAGCTTAACATTTAATACATCCCTATTAAGTGAAGTCCAAATTACTGTAGGTTCAAAAGGAAGGGAAAAAAAAGAAAGAATGTTATAAATAGAATTTTATTTATGGTGAATGTCTATATTTAGAGAGATTCTAGGGTTTATTACTTGGTGGCTAAGTCACTCTCTCCCTATAAATAGAGGATTCTATTCCATTGTAATTCATCCCAAAATTCAATAAGAATTCCCTATAATATCATTCATTAACCTATTCTATTTTTTGGTGGAGTTAGAATTTTAAAAGTATATTATAAAATCTCTTAAATCTTATGTGTGAATATTGAAACTTGGAAGAAAGGAAGAATGATAATTTTTGAATCTGGAGTGATTAAACTAAAAAACTAGAGGGTGAAAACCATTTATACCCCTAAACTCTGCTTTAAAAATCAAAT
>NW_017670381.1:0-41461 GCF_001879085.1 Nicotiana attenuata | reverse complement strand
TAAACTCCCTCCTCTACTTTGAACAATTATCATTCTCCCCCTCATTTCTCACTTAACTTTTCAAAATACCTATTTTAACCTTTATATTATCAACATTTATTTATTTTAATTTTTAATTTTTTACCTTTAGAATCATAATAATTTTCTCTTTTCTACTATTTATGCTTTATATTTACGCTTTATTTATGCTGTGAACATACCCATATAATAACTAAATTTATATTTTAAAATGAAAAAATAAAAAAAATAATCAAGCATATAATTTAATAACATTGAATACTGAAAAGGTTAAGCAGAATAAAACTTAAAATAAAATTATTTGCTCTTACCAATAATTTTGTTAATAGCAATCAAATTTTAAAAATTTATTTACGCAATAAAGAATAACCTTATAAATATATACTGTAAATACAATCTCTTACATTTATTAAAAGTAAAAGCAGATTTTTTAACAAACTCCTAAAAGATTATCTATTTACCACTAAGAAAATATAACTTAGATATATATTTAATACGCGTTATAAGAAAATAGAAATTGTAAAGTATAATAAATTTTGTGATAAATTTATAAAAAGGAATATTCTGTTTGTAGTTAATATATTTAAGTTATAATTTATAATAAAATATAACATAATTTAAATTATAGGTAAAATCATAAAAATAGCATATATATAAAAAAAGGATATAGGAGGGAATTGAAAATAATAAGGGCAAAATGGACATTGTACAGAATAAATGGGGAAGAATGATAATTTAAAGTTGAGAGAGGAGTTTGATTTTTAAAGCAAAGTTGGGGGTGTAAATGATTTTCACCCAAAACTAAAACAATTAGTATTCATATTTTAACGAATGATTGGAAAATTTTATGGGGTAGTTTTTCCTTTTATTGAGTTAGGTACATGGTCAATATTTATTATTTTCAGGAACATATACTTTTATTTTATATATCAAATATAAATATTTTGATATTCTTTTATCGATTAAGAATGTACACGGATAACGCACGTATCATAAGACTAGTATACTAAGAGACAAAATTCCTTCTTCAAATTTTTAGTTTTGTATAACTTTGGTCTCTCAATATTAATTGTGAACAAAGAATACATCTAGAATGATGAACACGTTTGCTTTCTTCATTAAAAGTTTTCCTATCAATTTTTGAGATAAGAAACATGTGCTTCGTA
Organism: Nicotiana attenuata; assembly: GCF_001879085.1. NCBI lineage: Eukaryota > Viridiplantae > Streptophyta > Magnoliopsida > Solanales > Solanaceae > Nicotiana > Nicotiana attenuata. The sequence goes on along the minus strand of NW_017670381.1, from coordinate 40,277 downwards.
CTAGTTATTTTATCTTGAATAAGTTAGATACCCTTTTTTTAGTTATAAAAAACTATTACTAATACTTAAGGTTGCATTACCGGCATAGTGGTACTGTTAGTGGTAGTAACCATCAGTGCAGTAATAGTAGTAGTAGTAATATTACTAGAGTGACATAATACATAGATTTCCTAGCGTAGCTAAGCTATTACAAACATTAGTAGAGACTAGTTTAGTAGAGTAAAAATAGCACGGTCTAGCCAGTTTTCGGACTGGTCATTCAAAAATAGCTAGCGTTTACCAAGTCAATGGAAAATAGCTACTATTTTGCTGCAACAGAGACCGGTCCAGCATAATATACTGGAGTTTGGTGCACATGTGTATGAACTTCCAGCATATTATGCTGGAACTCCAACACACAGAAAGTTCCAGCATAATATACTGGAGATTCGAGCACTTGTGTATGAACTTCCAGCATATTATACTGGACCGGTATACTTTGCTGGAACTCCAGTATATTATGTTGGAGTTCTAGTGTACTTATGCTGGAACTCCATCATATTATGCTGGAGTTCTCGTGTATTATGCTGGAGTTCCAGCATACTTATCCTGGAACTCCAGTATAATATGCTGGAGTTCAAGTATACTTATGCTGGAACTCCAGCATAATATACTGGCGTATTTTCCGGGTTTTGAACAGTGTTTCGCTCAGATTTATCTTTACATGAAAAGTGGCTAGATTTCGGTTACTTTTAAAACTGGGCTATTTTTAAACGACCACTTGTAAATCTGGCTATTTTTGAATTTCTACCTTTAGTAGAGCCTAAGCCTTCTGCATCTTATTGGATAAGTTTCAAAATAGTGATAGATGGAGTCAAAATAGGGACTGGTTGGATGGAGCTTCCCTTCTTCCTTATTGTGCTAGTGCATAGGCTACTTTTATTCCCGCATAATAGAAGCAGGCGTAGATTTTTAGCATATCAATAGATTTTATTTCTCTGGAATAATTTATTTCTAATAAAAACAAGTTTCTACACCTCAAGAGAAGTTGACAATTCATGGATCAGATGTAAGGCATGCGACTTTTTCGGGCAATGTGTCACACATACCCACTCTTGGCGTCGCTATCTTTCCTATGCAACTTCAGAAATGTCACGACCCAAGTTCTCCCTCCGTGAATCGTCATGACGGTATCAAGTCTCTACGATTAGGTAAGCCTAACATTTGCTGAAAATGAAACGAAAACATGAAAGCTAACAACTAACATGTAAATTTTAATAAGAAGTTAAGATGTCGCTCGGCATGTACAATAATCACTCTCGAGATGCACATAAACTCTCCCAAAACCCAGAATATCGTAAGTCACAAACTACGGAAGAAAATAGTATTTCTATACTCAAGAGTCTAATAAAAGGAGATACAAGAAGTGTTTGACATGGGGAAGAGTAGATAGGGACTCCGAGGTCAGCGGACGCGGTAAAAATACCTTGAAGTCTCTACAGCTGGCTCGCTTCACTGATAATGCGGCTGATAAGCAGTACCTAGATCTGCACACGAAAACATTTGCAGGGAAGAGCATGAGTACACTACAATGGTACCCAGTAAGTGTCAAGCCTAACCTTGGTCGAGTAGTAACGAGGCCATGTCAGGGCCCTACTGGTGTATATATAATAAAATAAGACAGAATGAAATATCGTAGTAAAATAATTACTGTAAGTTAACAAGAATGTAATCATAGAAAGGCAACAACTCAGAACACAGAGATAACAACAGGGGATCTCCCAGGATAAAGTCCCAAACATAAATGTGCAGGGAAATCTCCCGGAATACCGTTCCGTAGTCCCAAAGTAAATATGCAGTGCTGTGGGATCTCCCGGAATACCGTTCCGTAGCCCCAAAGTAAATATGCAGTACAGGAGGATCTCTCGAAATACTGTTCCGTAGTCCCAAAGTAAATATACAACTCAAACTATCACGACCCAAAACTCAATTCGTCGTGATGGCGCCTATCGTGGAACTAGGCCAACCTCAACCCCAACACAATCCGAAACCACAATACTAAAATTAAAACATTCGCAGAAGAACTTTTATCGTTTAAATAAACTGTTTAAAAAATAAGACAAAATTATAATACGATACAAGCAGCCCAAAACTAGGGTGTCACTGAGTACATGAGCGTCTAGAGAAATAACATAGTCTACTACAATGTTTACTGAATACAACTGAAACACAACTAGAATAGAGATGGAGGGTCAAGGCATGAGAACGCCATGCTGATACCTCAACAATCTCCAAAGCCTGCAACCTCGATCAATGACTGCCACTAGGACCGAAAGTGCCTGGATCTGCACAAAAAGTGCAGGGGGTAACGTGAGTACACCGACTCAGTAAGTAACAAGTCCAAACTATGGACTAACAGGTAGTGACGAACGTAACCTCAACGGAAAAATAGAAATAAACTGTGCAGTAAAGTAGGCATGCTATCCGCTCAGGAATATGGCTCAAACAGCGAAATATATACAGATCTGAACAATTGAGATATAAAGCTCAACTAACTCTACATGCCAATGCACAAAATGTATGAAATGCACAATGTGCTCCCACTCTCAAGTGCTCAACCACTCGGTACTGCATATGGTCATCCGACCCAAGGAAATCCACCCCGGAACATATACAACACTGACTGCAAGTCAACCAGTACCGAGGAACAAGGGTAATCCAACCCTAAGGAGAAATCCATCTCCAGGTAGATACATATACATACTCAACCACTCGGTACCGCATATGGCCTCCCGACCCAGGGATATCCATCCCGGAATATACTCATCGCTGACTATAAGTCACTCGGTACCGAGGGAAATAGGGTATCCAACCCTGTGGAGAAATTCATCTCCAGATATCGATGCTTCGGACAAATCCATGTCCAGGGAAATCCATCCCTCAAAATAACATCTGCGCTCACTGGGGGTATGTTACAGACTCCGGAGGAGCTCCTACAGCCCAAGCGCTATCATAACATCAACATAACCGCTATGGCGTACAGCCCGATCCCATAACTATCACTCATAATAAGGCTCTCGGCCTCACTCAGTCATCACTCTCCAGTCTTACACACACAGGCTCACAATGCCATGAAACTAGCCCGAAACAATGATATGATGTGCCAAATAATAACAACTGAGACTGAGACATGATAGGATATGCATGAATAAGACTGAGTACAGAATATCAATGAATCTAATAAAATGACAGCAAGAAACGACCACTCGGGTCTCAACAGTATCGGCATGAAGCCCTAACAGGATAGCTAGCATGATATACAACGCATTTACTTAATCACATGATAGAAACAAGGATATCAGCAAGAAAGAGTCACTAAGCGGTGCCATGGAATAAACCAGGCCACAATTCTCACGGTGCATGCTCGCACGCCCGTCACTTGGCGTGTGCGTCACCTCAATACAATCATACAACACATAGTTCAAGGTCACGAAACCTCAAATTCAAGTTTGGAAGCGTTACTTACCTCCACCAAGCCACGATCCTACTCTGCGATGCCTTTACCCCTCAAATAGACCTCCTGCTGCTCCGAATCTAGCCATAAATAATTCGATACAATCAACACGAGCTAAAAGAATCAATCCCACAAGAAGATACTAAGCTTTAGGCCAAAAGTCAAAAGGTCAACTCAAAAGTCGGGCCCTGAGCCCATGTCTCGAAATTCGATCAAAGTCACAAAATCCTACAACCTATTCGATTACGAGACTAACCATACTAGTTTCACTAAATTCTGACTTCGAATCGGCTTCAAAATCCCAAAAGTTCATTTTATGAAACTCCACAAATTTTCCCCAAATTCCATCCCAAAATACAAATCAAATGATGAAATCAATGATAGATTCATGATTATTCGCCGGAACCGAGTTAGAATTATTTACCCCAATGATTTCCTTGAAAAACTCCCAAAAATTCGCCTCAATCTGAACTCCCAAAGTTCAAGATGTGAAATAAAATCCTAAACCTCGCTTATATAGTGCTCTCTGAACTTCCAGTCCGCGGTCCGCATATTTCTCACCGCGGCCGCACAATCACTACCACGGTCCGCGTAATTCCATCGCGACCGCGAGTCCTGAGCCAACCTCTACCGCGGTCCGCGAGATTCCCACCGCGACCGCGAATCCTGAATCAACTCCTTCCGCGGTCCGCGAAGTTCCCATCACGGCCGCACTTCCGATGATCCGAGACCTGCAACCTTCCAACACCAGATATCAGATATGAGGTATTTTTCCAACTCCCAAGGCCAAATAGTGATCCGATAACCACCCGGAACTCACCCGAGGCCCTCAGGACCTCAACCAAACATACCAACGCATCCCATAACCTCATTCAAACTTAATCGAACCTTCGAATCACTCAAAACAACATCAAAACACCAAATTACCCTCGGATTCAAGCCTAAGAACTTCTAAACTTCCAAATTTCACAAATGACGCCGAAACCTACCAAATCTCCTCCGAATGACCTGAAATTTTGCACACACATCACATATGACACTACAAACCTTCTCCAACTTCCAGAATTCTATTCCGACCCCGATATCAAATTTTCCACTGCCGGCCCAAAATCACCGAATTACCAACTTTCGCCAACTCATGCCTAATTCTACCACAAACCTCCAAATCACGTTCCGGACGCGCTCCTAAGTCCAAAATCACCCAACGAAGCTAATGGGACCATTAGAAATCCCATTCGGGGTCGTTTACACTTAAGCCAACATCCAATTGACTTTTCCAACTTAAGCTTATAAATAGGAGGCTAAGTGCCTCATTCCACTCCAAAACCACTCCGGACCCGAATCACCCAACGCGATACGATAAAACACAGCTGAAGAACACAGAAGAAAACAGAAACAGGGTAAACAGAGCTATAACTCATAACACGACCAGCCGGTTCGTTACATCCTCCCCCTCTTAAGCAAACGTTCATCCTCGAACGAGTCTAGAAATATACCTTAAGCCTCAAACAGGTATGGATATCTGCTCCGCACCTCCCGCTCGGTCTCCCAAGTAGCCTCCTCCACGGGATGACCTCTCCACTGCACTTTCACTGAAGCTATATCCTTTGATCTCAACTTTCGGACCTACCGCTCAAAAATAGCCATTCGCTCCACATCATAGGTCAAATCACCGTCTAACTAAACCGTGCTGAAATCCAAAACATGAGACGGATCGCCGACATACTTCCGGAGCATAGAAACATGGAATACCGGATGCACGACCGACAATCTAGGTGGCAAGGCAAGCTCATAAGCCACCTCCCCAATCCTCCGAAGCACCTCAAAAGGCCCAATGAACAGAGGGCTCAACTTGCCCTCTTCACAAATCTCATAACACCCTTCATGGGTGAAACCTTCAGTAAAACCTTCTCCCCAACCATGTAAGACACATCACGAACTTTTCTGTCAGCATAACTTTTTTGTCTTGACTGAGCTGTACGAAGTCGCTCCTAAATCACTTTCACCTTGTCCAAAGCATCCTGCACTAAGTCTGTACCCAAAAGTCTAGCCTAGCCCGGCTCAAACTATCCCACTGGAGACCTACACCGCCTCCCATACAAAGCCTCATATGGAGCCATCTGAATACTCGACTGATAACTGTTGTTGTAAGCAAACTCCACGAGTGGCAGAAACTGGTCCTATGAACCACCAAAATCAATAACACACGCACATAACATGTCCTCCAAAATCTGAATAGTGCGCTCGGACTACCCGTCTGTCTGAGGATGAAACGCTGTGCTCAACTCCACCTGAGTGCCTAACTCTCGCTGCACGGCCCTCCAAAACTGCGATGTAAATTTAGTACCTCTATCTGAAATGATGGAAACCGAGACACCATGCAGGCGAACAATCTTTCGGATATAAATCTCAGCCTTCAGCTTTGAAGAATAGGTAGTACACCTAAGAATGAAGTGTGCGGACTTGGTCAGTCAATCCACAATCACCCAAATAGCATCGAACTTCCTCAAAGTCCGTGGGAGTCCAACTACAAAATCCATGGTGATCCGCTCCCACTTCCACTCCGGTATCTCTATCTGCTGAAGCAACCCACCTGGCCTCAGATGCTCATATTTCACCTGCTGACAATTGAGGCACCGAGATACAAACCCCACTATATATTTCTTCATCCTCCTCCACTAATAGTGCTGCCTCAAATCCTGGTACATCTTTACGGAACCCGGATGGATGGAATACCGCGAGCTGTGGGTCTCCTCTAGAATCAATTTCCGAAGCCCATCTACATCGGGCACACATATCCGGTCCTGCATCCTCAATACCCCATCATCACCGATAATCACATCCCTGGCATCACTGTACTGAACTCTGTCATTGAGGACTAACAAATGAGGATCATCATACTAGCGCTCTCTGATACGATCAAACAAGAAAGACCGAAAACCACACAAGCTAGGATCCGACTGGCTCCAAAATATCCAACCTCACAGACCGATTGGCCAAAGCCTGAACATCAACTGCAAGAGGTCTCTCACTAACAGGAATAAATGCAAGACTGCCCATACTCACTGCCTTCCTACTCAAGGCATCAGCCACTACATTGGCCTTCCCCGGATGATACAAAATAGTAATATCATAGTCCTTTAGCAGCTCGAACCACGTCCACTGCCTCAAATTGAGATCCTTTTGCTTGAACAAGTGCTGGAGGCTACGATGATTAGTAAACACCTCACAAGACACACCATAGAGATAATGCCTCCAAATCTTCAATGCGTGAACAATGGCAGCCAACTCCAAATCATGGACAGGGTAATTCTTCTCATGGGGCTTCAACTGATGAGAAGCATAAGCAATCACTCTACCCTCCTGCATCAACATACACCCAATGCCGATCCGAGAAGCATCACAATACACCGTATAAGAACCTGAAGCTGATGGCAAAACTAACACTGGAGTTGTGGTCAAGGCAGTCTTGAGCTTCTGAAAGCTCGTCTCACACTCATCCGACCACCTGAAAGGAGCACCCTTTTGGGTCAATTTGGTCAAAGGTGATGCAATAGATGAAAATCCCTGAACGAACCGATGGTAATAACCCGCCAACCCAAGAAAGCTATGAATCTCTGTGGCTGAGGGCGGTCTAGGCCAACTCTGAACGGCCTCTATCTTCTTCGGATCAACCTGAATACCCTCACTGGACACCACGTGCCCCAAGAATGCCACCGAACTGAGCCAAAACTCATACTTTGAGAACTTTGCATAAAGCTTCTCCTCGCTCAACTGATGCAATACCACTCTCAAATGCTCTGCGTGTTACTTTTGGCTACGAGAGTACACCAGGATATCATCAATGAATACAATAACAAACAAGTCGAGATAAGGCCAAAACACGTTGTTCATCAAATGCATGAACGCCACTGGGCATTGGTCAGCCCAAAAGACATAATAAGGAACTCATAATGACCGTATCGGGTCCTGAAAGTTGTCTTAAGAATGTCTGAGTCCCTGATCTTCAACTGGTGGTACCCTGACCTGAGATCAATCTTGGAGAACACTCTCGCTCCCTGAAGCTGGTCGAATATATCATCAATGCGGGGCAAAGGATAGTTGTTCTTAACCGTGACTTTGTTCAGTTGCCTTCTCATAGTGCCATCCTTCTTCTTCACAAATAGAACAGGCGTACCCCAATGTGACACACTAGGCCGAATGAATCCCTTATCGAGGAGTTCCTGAAGCTGCTCTTTCAATTTCTTTAACTTCGTCGATGCCATACAATATGGTGGAATAGAAATGGGCTGAGTGCCCGGCACCAAATCAATATCGAAGTCAATATCTCTGCCCGACGGGTCTGCAGGAAATACATCGGGGAAATCTCTCACCACCGGAACCGAGTCAATACTAGGGGTCTCTACACTAACATCCCTCACAAAGGCCAAATAAGAAAGACAGCCCTTCTCAACCATTCGTTGGGCCTTCAAGTATGAAATCACTCTACTAGGAACATAATCCGACGAACCTCGCCACTCAATCTGTGGCACCCCCGGCATAGTCAACGTCATCGTCTTAGCGTGACAGGCTAGAATGGCATGGCACGGAGACAACCAATCCATGCCCAATATCATATCAAAATCAACCATACAAAGCAGCAAAAGGTCTACTCGGGTCTCCAAACCCCCAATAGTCACCACACAAGACCGATATACGCGATCCACAATAATAGTATCGCCCACCGGAGTAGATATACGAACAGATGAAACAAGAGACTCGCGGGGCGTATCCAGATAATGAGCAAAATATGATGATACATATGAAACAGTGAAACCAGGATCAAATAATATAGAGGCATCCCTGTGGAAAACTAAGATAATACCTGTGATCACTACATCTGAAGCAATAGCATTAGGCCTGGCAGGGAGTGCATAGAAATAGTCCTGACCGCCACCTGATCGGCCTCCCCCTCTAGGGCGGCCCCTAGCTGACTGACCTCCACCTCGAGCTGGCTGGGTGGGCGGGGAAGTAACTGGTGCTGAAACCGAAGGCTAACTCCTCTGATGGGATGAACCTCCCGTAAGGCGGGGACAGAACCTCTTGATAAGACCCAAATCTCCACACTCAAAGCAACCTCTATCGGCCAATGGCAATAGGGACTGAAGGGAGCCCCGAGCACCGGGATACCCATTAGAAGAACCAGCATAGATAAACCCTGAACTAATGGTGCATGAGTTGAACTCTGAGCTGGAAGGGCATTGAGAGATGAGTGGCCCTGATGTGAATTGTGAGAACCATGGCCGGATGATCCACCACGGTGACCCGAACGAGCTGACTAAGCATGTCTGAATGGACGACATCTACCGTGCTGGAAATGACCTCCGAAAGGAACACCACCAAAACTACCAGATCCGCGAGGCCTCTTGGCCTCCCTCTCAACTCGCTCCTGGCGGCGAACCGACTCTATCTCACTGGCAATGTCAACTACCTCCTCAAAAGAAGCACCAAACACTCTCTCTCTGGACATAAGAATATGTAGATGATAAACGAGGCCATCCACGAACCTCCTGATCCTCTCCCTATCTGTAGGAACCAACCAAACAGCATGACGGGCTAACTCAGAAAACCTCATCTCATACTGCATCACAGTCATATCATCCTGACGCAACTGCTCGAACTGTCTGGGCAGCTCCTCTCTACGAGATTGCGGCACATACTTCTCCAGAAAGAGAACGGAAAACTGCTGCCAGGTAAGGGGCGCTGCACCAACAGGCCTACGCCTCTCGTAAGCCTCCCACCAAGTAAAGGAAGCTCCAGAGTACTGAAAGGTAGTGAACGAGACCCCGCTGGTCTCCAGAATGCCCGTTGTCTGAAGAATCCTCTAACACTTGTCGAAGAAACCCTGGGCATCCTCGCCCTCTCTACCATTTAAAGTCGGAGGCTGAAGTCTGCCGAACCTCTCCAATCTACGTTGCTCATCATCAGGCTTGACTGGAACCACATAGTCCTGAGCAGGTGCAACCGGCTGGGCTGGTGATGCCCCTGGTGTCTAAAGCCCTGAACAACCTGCTCGGGTGTGCGGGCGGCGGGAGTCTAAGTGCCTCCCCCGGCCTGGGAAGTAGCTATTGTAGTAGATTCAGCGACCGCCTGAGCAATACTGGTGCACACGGTCAGAATCTTAGCTAAGGTCTCCTGAAGACCTAGAATAACCATAGGCACAGCTGGTCCCGCTAGGGCATCTACACCCGGAACCTGATCCTGAACCAGGGCAGCTGGTGGATCTGCTGGTGCTGCCCTAGCTGCAGTGCGAGCTGCACCTCTATCTCTGCCACGCCCTCTACCGCGACCTCGGCCTCACGCGGCCCCAATTGGTGGTACTAGCGGATGTCCGTACTGACCGGTAGTACGTGTCCTCACCATCTATGAGAGAATAGAATATCAGAAGTTTAGTTGCCAATATCAACAGATTCGCATGACAAGAATTCAAGAATGTGATGTTTTTCTAAAGGTTTTGGAGCCTCTCGAAGATAAATACAGACGTCGCCGTACTGATCTGCAAGACTCTACTAAACCCGCTCATGACTCGTGAAACCTATGTAACCTAGGCTCTGATACAAACTTGTCACGACCCAAAACTCAATCCGTCATGATGGCGCCTATCGTGGAACTAGGCCAGCCTCAACCCAACTCAATCCAAAACCACAATACTAAAATTAAAACATTCATGGAAGAACTTTTATCGTTTAAATAAACTGTTTAAAATATAAGACAAAATCATAATACGATACAACCAGCCCAAAACCAGGGTGTCACGGAGTACATGAGCGTCTAGAGAAATAACATAGTCTACTACAATGTTTACTAAATACAACTGAAACACAACTAGAATAGAGATGGAGGGTTAAGGCCTGCGAACGCCATGCTGATACCTCAACAATCTCCAAATCTTGCAACCTCGATCAATGACTACCACTGGGACCGAAAGTGCCTGGATCTGCACAAAAGGTGCAGGGGGTAACGTGAGTACACCAACTCAATAAGTAACAAGTCCAAACTATGGACTGACAGGTAGTGACGAACGTAACCTCAACGAAAAAATAGAAATAAACTGTGCAGTAAAGTAGGCATGCTATCCGCTCAGGAATACGGCTCAAACAGCGAAATATATACAGATCTGAACAATTGAGATATAAAGCTCAACTAACTCTACATGCCAATGCACAGAATGTATGAAATTCACCATGTGCTCCCACTCTAAATTGCTTAACCACTCGGTACTGCATATGGTCATCCGGCCCAGGGATATCCATCTACGAACATATACAATACTGACTGCAAGTCAACCGGTACCGAGGAACAAGGGTAATCCAACCCTGAGGAGATATCCATCTCCAGGTATATATACATATACACACTCAACCACTCGGTATCGCATATGGCCACCCGGCCTAAGAAAATCCATCCCGGAATATACTCACCGCTGACTATAAGTCACTCGATACCGAGGGAAATAGGGTAATCCAACCCCGTGGAGAAATCCATCTCCAGATATCAATGCTTCGGACAAATCCATGTCCAGGGAAATCCATCCCCCAAAGTAACATTTGTGCTCACTGGGGTGTGTTACAGACTCCGGAAGGGCTCCTACAGCCCAAGCGCTATCATAACATCAACATAACCGCTGTGGCGTACAGCCCGATCCCATAACTGTCACTCATAATCCGGCTCTCGGCCTCACTCAGTCATCACTCTCCAGTCTTACACACACAGGCTCACAATGCCATGAAACTAGCCCGAAACAATGATATGATGTGCCAAATAATAACAACTGAGACATGATAGGATATGCATGAATAAGACTGAGTACAGAATATCAATAAATCTAATGAAATGACAGCAAGAAACGACCACACGGGTCTCAACAGTATCGGCATGAAGCCCTAACAGGACAGCTAGCATGATATACAACGCATTTACTTAATCACATGATAGAAACAAGGATATCAGTAAGAAAGAGTTACTAAGCGGTGCCATGGAATAAACCAGGCCACAATTCTCACGGTGCACGCCCGCACGCCCGTCACTTGGCGTATGCGTCACCTCAATATAATTATATAGCACATAGTTCGGGGTCACAAACCCTCAGATTCAAGTTTGGAAGCATTACTTACCTCAACCAAGCCACGATCCTACTCCGCGATGCCTTTGCCCCTCAAATCGACCTCTCGATGCTCCGAATCTAGCCATAAACAATTCGATACAATCAACACGAGCTAAAAGGATCTATCCCATAAGAAGATACTAAACATTAGGCCAAAAGTCAAAAGGCCAACTCAAAAGTCGGGCCCCGGTCCCACGTCTTGAAATCCGACCAAAGTCACAAAATCTGACAATCCATTCGATTACAAGACTAACCATACTAGTTTCACTGAATTCTAACTTCGAATCGGTCTCCAATTCCCAAAAGTTCATTTTATGAAACTCTACAAATTTTCCCCAAATTCCATCCCAAAATACAAATCAAATGATGAAATCAATGATAGATTCATGATTATTCGCCAAAACTGAGTTAGAATTATTACCCCAATGATTTCCTTGAAAAACTTCTGAAAATTTGCCTCAATCTGAACTCCCAAAGTCCAAGAGTTTAAATAAAACCCTAAACCTCGCTTATATAGTGCTCTCTGAACTTCCAGTCCGCGGTCAGCATATTTCTCACCGCGGCCGCACAATCACTACCGTGGTCCGCGTAATTCCATCGCGGCCGCGAGTCTTGAGCCAACCGCTACCGCGGTCCGCGAGATTCCCATCGTGACCGCGAATCCTGAATCAACTCCTTCCGCGGTCCGCGAAGTTCCCATCGCGGCCGCATTCTCCTACCGCGGTCTGCGTAATCTATACCGCGGCCGCACTTCCAATGATTCGAGACCTGCAACCTTCCAACACCAGATATCAGATATGAGGTTTTTTTCCAACTCCCAAGACCAAATAGTGATCTAATAACCACTCGGAACTCACCCGAGGCCCTCAGGACCTCAACCAAACATACCAACACATCCCATAACCTCATTCAAACTTAGTCGAACCTTCGAATCACTAAAAACAACATCAAAACACCAAATTACCCTCGGATTCAAGCCTAAGAACTTCTAAACTTCCAAATTCCACAAATGACGTTGAAGCCTACCAAATCACCTCTGAATGACCTGAAATTTTGCATATCACATATGACACTACAAACCTTCTCCAACTTCCGGAATTCCATTCTGACCCCGATATCAAATTTTCCACTACCGGCCCAAAATCGTTGAATTACCAACTTTCACCAATTCATGCCTAATTCTAACACAGACCTCCAAATCACGTTTCGGACGCGCTCCTAAGTCCAAAATCACCCAACGAAGCTAATAGGACCATCTGAAATCCCATCTGAGGTCATTTACACATAAGTCAACATCCAATTGACTTTTCCAGTTTAAACTTGTAAATAGGAGGCTAAGTGCCTCATTCCACTCCAAAACCACCCCGGATCCGACTCAACCCAACACGATACGACAAAACACAACTGAAGAACACAGAAGAAAACAGAAACGGGGGAAACAGAGCTATAATTCATGAAACGACCTGCTGGGTCGTTACACAAATAATAGAATTACAACTACAACACGGAATCCTACAATTTAGACTAAGTACATTTCAATGAAGAAGCAGGAAATTACTAAGCATGCTGCATAGAGTTCAAATAAGCAATTAAGACACGTATACATGATGTTCTAAACTAAAATTACATATGCTAGTGTAGCTCAGTTAAAGGAAAAACAGATATTTTACTTAATGAAAACGAAGTTTTTTAACAAATAGCCCGTGTACGCACTCGTCACATCACGTACACGGCGCTCATATATCAAATGGTACCAAATCCTAAGGGAATTCCCTCACAAAATGTTAGGCAAGCCACTTACCTCGAACCAAGCTCAAATCAATCTGTAACAATGCTCTTTCTACGAATATCCGACTCCGAATGGCCAAAATCCAGCCAACACAATTACATAACATAAATATAACTACAAGGAACTAATCTAGCTAACGAAATCAAACCTAAAGCAAAAAATTGAAAAACGCCGAAAAAGCCCCCCCGGGCCTACCTCTCAGAATCGGGCACAAATTATGAACACCCATTCACTCACGAGTTCACTTGTACCAAAATTATCAAAATCCGATGTCAAAATCCCAATCAAAACTCAAAATCTTAGTTGAAGAACTTCTTCCCATTTTCCCCAATTTTCACCCCAAATACAAAATTAAATGATAAAATTAATGATAGATTAGTGGTATATAACTAAAATCAAGTGTAGAATCATTACCTAATCGATGTCTACGAAAATCCCTCAAAATCTCGTTCAAATCCGAGCTCGTAAACTCAACTTTTGATAAAAATGGTCAAACCCTCGTTTTTGAAATGTTTAATACTGCCCAGTGATCCCTTAATCGCGATCGCGGAAATGGCCTCACGATCGCGAAGAACAACTTCACTTTCCCCAAAATTTAACTCTACGCGAACGCAGAACACCACACGCGAATGCGATGCACTGGTTGCTCACACCTACGCGATCGCGATTGTCCTCACGCAACCGCGAAGAGAAATACTTAAACTCCACTTGTGCCTCACTTCCTCTATGCGAACGCGTCCTAGCCCACGCGTTCGCGATGCACAGTCTGATAACTATACACAATCGTGTACTCATATTCGTGAATGCGAAGAACAACCTTAGCTGGTCTCTCAGGTACTCTACGCGATTGCGAGATCTCCCTCGCGAACGCGATGAAGGAAATGTCTGCAACAAAACACCAGAAAATCTGCCAACTCCCAAAGTCCGAAAATGACCTGTCAAGCATCCGAAACTCACTCGAGGCCCCTGGGACCTCAACCAAATATACCAACCAATCCTAAAACAGCATACAAACTTAGTCGAGCCCTCAAATCACATCAGACAATGCTAAAATCTCGAATCACCCTCCAATTCAAACTTAAAGAACTTGAAACTTCAAATATCTACAACCAACGCTGAAACCTATCAATTCACGTCCGAATGACCCCAAATTTTGCACACAAGTTATAATCAATATTATGGACCTACTCTAACTTTCGGAATCGATTTTCGACCCTGATATCAAAAAGTCCACTACCGGTCAAATCTCCAAATATTTGACTTTCGCCATTTCAAGCCTAAATAAGTTATAGACCTCCAAATTACAATACGGATACGTTCCTAAGCCCAAAATCACCCAACAAAGCTAGAGGAATTGACGGAACTCCATTCTGTAGGCGTCTTCACACAATTTCGACTACGGACCAAATTCTAAGACTTAAGTCTTCGTTTAGGGACTAAGTGTCCCAAAACACTCCACGAACCAAAATGAAACCTCCCGGTAAGTCACAATAGCAAAAGATAGATACAGGGGGAGCAGTTAATAGGGGATCGGAGCTATAACTCTCAAAATAGCCGGTCGGGTCGTTACAAGAAAATTAAGATCTTAAGTAGTTCTATCTCTTTAATGCAACTTAGAAATTGGATCTTAAAAATAAAAACTTGTTCTTCAAATTTTAACAATCTAACACACAATTCGATGCCCAAATCTACTCCAAATGAGCTCAAATTTGAATTAGCAATTTCAAATATCATAAAGAACAAATCATAATAGTCAAAATTGACAAAACAACAAGAAATCTATCACTCATTTTGCAACTAGGAAGCTTTAAGTTGCACGAGTTGATCAAGTTTGAATTTTATGTATTTGAACTCAGATCGGAGTTTTGATGGTTCCGTTAGGTCCGGATAGTGATTTAGTTGGGTGTATGTCCGAATTTGCATTTGAATGTTTCTAGAAGGTTTGGCACTATTTGGTGAAAGTTGGAAACTAAAGATTTAGAATATTCATTAGTTTGATCAGGAGTTGACCTTGATGATATCGGGTTCAGATTGTGGTTCGGGGGATTGGAATAGCTTCGTTATGTCATTTGGGACTTATGTGCAAAATTTGAATTCATCTGAGTTGATTTGATGAGGTTCGCCACGAGTTTTCGAAGTTGAAAGTTCTTCAAGTTTGATTTGAGGTGCGATTCATCAGTTCGATGTTGTTATGTATAATTTGAGGCCTCGAGTAGGTTTGTGTTATATTTTGGGACTCGTTGGTACATTCAGTTGGGTTCCAAGGGGCTCGGGTGAGTTCCAGACGTGGTTCAGATCGTTTTGGACCATTTTGGCTATGTTGGTTTGGCAGGGACCTAGTGTGACAGCACTTGTGGAGCCTTGGGCGCAGGTGCGTAGCCGCAGAAGCGACACTTATGGCGTAGAAGCACAAATTGGAGCTGGGGGCAGGAGTCCGTAGATGCAGGATTTCATCGCATCTGCAAAGGCGCAGATGTGGTATCTTAGGCATAGAAGCGGGACGGGCGCTGATGCGGAGCATTTCCTCGCACCTGCGATGTCGCAGAAGTAGAATATATTTTGCAGGTGCGAGAGGTCTGGATCCGTGATTTGCGCAAAGAGGAGGTGTTGTCACAAAAGCACGATCGCAGAAGTTTAGTTATT
The DNA here is from genome assembly GCF_001879085.1 of Nicotiana attenuata. Lineage (NCBI taxonomy): Eukaryota > Viridiplantae > Streptophyta > Magnoliopsida > Solanales > Solanaceae > Nicotiana > Nicotiana attenuata. The sequence goes on along the minus strand of NW_017670381.1, from coordinate 24,209 downwards.
ACCACAGAAGCGGTAGATGCTGAGTTGGGTCGTTTTCGCAAAAGTCAAGGTTGGGGCCGCACATGCGGTTCCGCAGAAGCGGGAATATTGTCGCAGGTGCGACTTACCTGGGCAGACTCACTATATATCAGTCACGACCCAAAATTGCAACATGTAGCACATAGGATGCATTAGGATGGTCTTTTATTTTTGGGTACACCTGTCCTAGACGGACCCAACCCAAAGTTCTAGACCGGTTCCTACTAGGGATCCGGCATGAGTCTATGTTATTCTAGGTTTAAAACCTGGGTGTATTGTTCTAGACCTGGCTTACCCGAGCGGACAACTCGAGCCGAGGGGGGGCAGCATACCGGTAACCAAAAGATCATCCGGCTTTGCAACTTGTCCGAACCTCGTTCTAAAATTGGGATATGACACTAACAGAAAAGAAGTCACGCCAGCGTGCACTTCCCAGAAGATTAGAAGAGAGGGGTTTCGCAGCAGTTTATACACAGTTCAAATAATATCAAAGCGGTAAAAAGCAACATTTAGCACATTAAGCTCAAACACGTAAAAATCAGATAATAAATAAAAGCCAAATATAACAATTATTCTAAGCTCAAACTCTTGAACCCTGAACCAGAAGTTCTGTGTTATTTTCCCCAGCAGAGTCGCCAGAGCTGTCACACCTCCTTTTTCTACCCGCATAAGGGGTATAGGGGAGTTTTTTCCAATTAAAGTGACAATCGAAAAGGGATTATTTATATTAAATTCAGAGTCGCCACTTGGGATGATTTATGGTGTCCCAAGTCACCGATTTCAATCCCGAATCGAGGAAGTTTGACTCTATTTTACAGTCCGCGAACATAGAAATCCGGGTAAGAAATTATGTTAACCCGGGAGAAGGTGTTGGGCATTCCCGGGTTCCGTGGTTTTAGCACGGTCGCTTAACTATTATTATTGGCCTAATTATCTGATTAATAAACCTTTTTTGAAACCTATGTGCATTTTATCCCTTTTAAGAACCGTTTTTAAATAATCCAATTGTCATACACCTAATTATTTGATTACACGTTGCAAATCATGTCATGGGAACCGTACCCACGATCTACAACATGTTTATTTTATTAACAAAATTAAATTGTGGTCGGGTGACATAAATGTACCCCGAATTTTAAAAATGATACATTGCAGCTACGTCACGGGAACCGTACCCGTAGCCATGATGATTTATTATAGACGCGCCCAAAGCAAATTACGATATTCATTAGAAGCCGGTGGTAACAAGTTCAAACTAGGAATATTTCAGCTATATCCAATTAGAGTAAACACGAGCAGATAACCGAGCAAGCAAATTCAAAACCACGGACTTACAAAAACAACGGGATCACATCACCAAACAAATAATTAACGTTAAGCTTGATTAAAACGAATAGAGGATGAAAGAATTGGACCTCAATGTAGTCGGAAAATTGAGTGTTTCATTGTTTTGAGCTCAAAAATGTAACGAACCGCGGACGGGACTCGAATTAACACCGAAAAGCTGAAAAACGGACGGAATCTCGAATCGTCACCCGAAACTCAACCAAGCACAGATTCAAACCACATTTTAATCAAAATTCGCCCTTAGTTTTGGGGCACCTCAAGTATATGAAAAATGCCAACTTAGCTTCGCTGTACATTGAAACCCACAAAACAAAAGCATCACCAAACCTTTCACAAACTGTCAATACAGCAACTAAGATCCAATACTGGCACCAAAAATCGAAGTTCCTGAATATTAGGTTTATTCATTTCCACAGTTTTAAAGCACTCATAAGCAGGATAAGCATAACCAAAGATCAGCAAACAGACATTCGAACTGCGAGCAGAACTAACAAACGGCGATCTCGTCGGACCCGAACTCGAACCGGCGACTGACCTAAACCTCAAACCTCAATTTCCGTTCCCTACTATGTTTTTTCTATTACTCAATCTGTTCTTTAATTTTTTTGAGATACGTGTGTGTGCTTCTCATTTCTAGCAGTGAGGAAGATGGGTGAGGGTGGTGTGCTCGATCTAGCCTGAAGAGGGAGTCTCGCGGCTGTTTTGTGTGGAGGAGATAGGTCGTGTGTGAGGTGAAGCTTCGGCGTGAGGGAGACAGCTGGAGCTCTTAGGCCCGTTCTCTTCTCCTTCTCTTGGTGAAGGTGAAAGGTTTTTCCTAAGGGTCCATGGCTGTTGTAGCTGTGATAGATGAAGAAGAAGAAGAAGCAGTGGCGATGGGTGGTCGTCGTCGATGGAGATCTTGGAGTCGTTGGTTTCGGCCTGTAGAAGAAGAAGCAAAGGGGTCCTGAAATGTGAAAGAGAAGAAGCTCACGCTAGGGTTCTTGTGTTTTTCCGTTGAAGAAGATGACTCCCCAGGTCTCTCTCTTGTCAAAAACGGTTGAAGCTCACGCTAGAGTTCTTAGGCGTTAGGTCTGTTGCTGAAGATCGAAAATGGTTGTCATTCTCTAGGGCTTTGATGTGTTAAGTTTTTGTTTCAAGGAAGAAGAAGCTGAAGGTTGCTGGGATTTTTAGCAGAAAACGGCTACTGTCCTTTTTTTTTGTCTAGGGTTTTCCGGCTGGTTTTGTCCAAGTAGGGATTTCTAGGTTAATTTCTTTTTGTAGTGTGCTGATGGGATAAGGTTAAAGAGGAAGGGGAGAGTTGGGCTAGGTCTTAGAGATTAGGGTGGGGTAATGGGCTAAGAAGATTGGGCTTGGTGAATTGGGCTAAATTTGGCTTTTAATTCTATACTTCTTGAAATTTGGCCAAGAATATTAATTTCTTTTCTAAAATAATACCATAAATGCAAAATTAATCCTTATTAACTAAAACAAACAATATTATATTGTGAGACTATTTTGGTATTTTTTTCAAGATTATAAAAAAATCAAAATCCTAGTAAAATAGTATGACTACAAAACATTAACGAAACTATTTTTGTAATTTTCGTTTTTTGTGATAAAATAAGTAAAAGAGTCAAAACTAGTTGAAATAGCTATATTAGACCAAAACTAAATATTTAAATGCTAAAATATTTAAAATCTTGGGGAGGGTCAAAAATCACATGTCTACAGTTGCCCTTCTTTTACTGGAAACACGAAGTATTTTCAGAAAAAGAACGACTAGATAGATTTTTTGACCCGACCCTTATTTAGGGAGACCAAAAACTAAGAGAAATGAGAGTGTGACCGAGCCCTGGTATCTAAGCTGCCTACATATCCTTGGCTATAAAGGAATCAGGCCACGTGTAGTTCAAAAGTAGGAACAGTGATGGAGTATACCGTGGTGGAGAGACGATTGAGGTGCCGTTCCGTCGAGGTTCCGGTCCGCGGTCCTGTTATTACATCAAAATCAAAAAAAATGAAAAAGACTAACTAAGCCTGTCAACTATGAGTTACAAGATTCCTATCTATAAGTCTTCTGAAGCTTGATCTTGAGTCTTGAATGGTTCTTCATGCAGACTTTAGATTTGAACCTTGATGCTTGTTAGTGCAGGTGCTGATTCATTCTTCCACAACTTCTTTGGATCAAACTCGGACACGCCGTGCTCTTAACTTCAGCCACGTCTTGAGCAGTTCTCATCTTTCTCTGCTTCTGCATTTGTGCTTAGGGGTGTGCATTCGATTTTGACCCTTATCGATAATTACTTATCGATTATCGATTTGTACATATGCTTATCGTTATCGTTTCAATAAGGTTCCGATTTTTTCGATTTTGATTTATCGATTTTGGGGGCTTATCGATTTGGTTATCGATTACACCATTAAGAAAATTTGCGGGATTCCACGGAAAGTATATCGCTATTAACGCGCCTAACTAATATGGACAAAAAGAAGCTAAAATAAGGCGAACACCATTTATAATATAAAAATTGTGTCAACAAGCACATGCAACAAAACTAAAGTAAGGGATCAAATGTATGCCACCAACACTCCAACGGTATAAAAAAACAAAACAAAACAAGACACATCATCACGGCTAATTCTGTTTTCCATTAATTTGAACTTCATTCCCTTGATCTTTAAATATGATCATTCCTTAAATGTGGTAGAGGAAATAATAGGGTAAGGGACTTAGGGTAAAGGAAAGGGTATAGATTAGGGAAAATAATATTGTATAGCCGCTTTCAAAATAGTAGCGGAATATATATACATTCTGTATGTTATATTAATCTACACAAATAGGTAATTACTCATTTAATAAGTGTGTAAAGTCTAGGGGTGTGCATTCGATTTATCGATTCGATTTTGACCCTTATCGATAATTACTTATCGATTATCGATTTGTACATATGCTTATCGTTATCGTTTCAATAAGGTTTCGATTTTTTTGATTTCTATTTCGATAACAAATAATCGATTCGATTTATCGATAAACCGATTCGAATGCACACCCCTATTTGTGCTTCACTTTTCTTTTTTTCTTTTTCCTTTTTTTTTTAATTCTGGATTGAGACTACTTCTGTTGTCCATCTCGGACTGTTGACCCGCATTCTTGCCGCGAGCTTCTGCTACTTCTAACTTGAATTGAATTCTGAAATGACTTCCCTTGTTCTCCAGGTGGGTGCCTGCTACTGACTTGAAACTTGAAATAATTCCGAAATGAATTCCCTTGTTCTCCAGGTGGGTGCCTGCAATCAAAACAACAAAACAAACAAAATTTCCTGCTCCAGTTTGCACTCGCAAGATTTGTGAGTTGTTAGCAAAACTGTAAACCACTTATGCTATTGATGCAATGATGAAAGTAAACTAAAGACGCGACCAGGATGTGCGTCTCCTGTGAGTAAAATCAAGAAAATTTGACTAGCAAATGCATCTACTAAAAATAAAATCAGAATGACCCAGATTAGGAAGTGCGTCTCCTACGGGTGAAACTTGAATGAACCAAACTAGGAAGTGCGTCTCCTAGGGGTGAAATATCGATTTAGGAAGTGCGTCTCTAAAAGAATAACTTGAAAGACCTATACTAGGACTCCTACGGGTAAAACTTCAATGGCTCAAATTAGGAAGTGCGTCTCCTAGGAACGAACTTACATGACCCAAAACTAGGAAGTGTGTCTCCTAAAACAAAAATAACTTGAAAGACCCGGACTAGGAAGTGCGTCTCCTAGGGGTGAAACTTGGATGAACCAAACTAGGAAGTGCGTCCCCTAGGGATGAACTTAAATGACCTAAACTAGGAAGTGCGTCTCCTAGGGGTGAAATCTCAATTTAGGAAGTGCGTCTCCTAAAACAAAATATAACCTTAAAGACCCAGACTAGGAAGTGCGTCTCCTAGGGGTGAAACTTCAATGACTCAAACTAGGAAGTGCGTCTCCTAGATGAAACTTAAATGACACAAACTAGGAAGTGCGTCTCCTAAAACAAAATATAACCTGAAAAACCCAAACTAGAAAGTGCGTCTCCTATGGGTGAAACTTCAATGACTCAAACTAGGAAGTGCGTCTCCTACGAATGAACTCTCAATTTAGGAAGTGCTTCTCCTAAAGGTATATCCTGAAAAACCCAGACTAGGAAGTGCGTCTCCTAGGGGTAAAACTTGAATGAACCAACTAGGAGATGCGTCTCCTAGGAATGAACTTAAATGACCCAAAACTAGGAAGTGCGTCTCCTAGGGGTAAAATCTCAATTTAGGAAGTGCGTCTCCTGAAAGTGTATCCTGAAAGACCCAAACTAGGAAGTGCGTCTCCTAGGGGTGAAACTCAATTTAGGAAGTGCATCTCCTAAAACAAAATATAACCTGAAAGACCCAGACTAGGAAGTGTGTCTCCTAGGGGTGAAACTTCAATGACTCAAACTAGGAAGTGCGTCTCCTAGGAATGAATTTAAATGACCAAAGCTAGGAAGTGCGTCTCCTAACAAGTATAATCTGAAAGACCCCTACTAGGAAGTGCGTCTCCTAACGGGTAAAACTTCAATGACTCCAACTAGGACGTGCATCTCCTAGGGATGAATTTTAAATGACCAAGACTAGGAAGTGCGTCTCCTAGGGGTGGAATCTCGATTTAAGAAGTGCGTCTCCTAGAGCAAAATATAACTTGAAAGACTTAGACTAGGAAGTACATCTCCTAGGGGTAAAATCTCAATTTAGGAAGTGCGTCTCCTAGAGCAAAATATAACCTGACAGACCCAGACTAGGAAGTGCGTCTCCTAGGGGTAAAACCTCAGTGACTCAAACTCATATGATCCAAACTAGGAAGTGCGTCTCCTAGGGGTAAAATCTCGATTTAGGAAGTGCGTCTCCTACAACAATATATAACTTGAAAACCCAGACTAGTAAGTGTTTCTCCAAGGGGTGATGTGTGATCTTCTCAATAGCCTTTGCGTAAGCAGAATTGGGGCAGTACACCTGAAAAACTCAAGCTTCCAAGCTTTGATATGAACATAGCTTCCGTCCCTATTTCAGACAAAGAAAACTTGTGAGTTTAAACATGGTGGTTGGTTTGTGGCCTTGACTTTGCGGGCGATTGCTCCTTCACTTGCCATGATAACCTTGATTTCAACTTGAAAGACCTTGCCTGTTTATTGACTAACCACTTTCTCTGTCACCCTTATCACAGAAAATACTTCTGATCCGTTCAAACCCAATACCCTTTATTTGTTGCATTGCTCATGAATTGACCTATACCGAACCTTTGTATTTTACATGAATCCCAAAAACGGTGATTGTTGCCAACTCAATGCGCCTACTGTTCTTTCCTGACTTATGCCACTTTGATGTGCAAGACAGATTCCGTTTTGTGCAATTGGAAAGCCGGTACCAAATTTTGAAGTCATTTTTCACTTGTTTTGACCAAACAGACTCAAGAAGAGGAAGTAAACAAGACAAAACGAACATAGTAAGGGACAATGGAAAGAGATGATACCTAACAAGAAAATTACAAAGTAGAAACTTATCAGATGTGGACACCAACTCTAATGACCATGACATACACCTTTTGATTAAGTAGCCTAATCTGTCAAGCAAGTCTAATGTTCAACTCTTGTTGTACCTCTGAGTCGTGAAACTGGGCCTCAATGCTCCAATTATCCCATCTGATTCACGGTCCTTATTCGACTTGTAGTGCCCGAAGGGTTTTCACCATCAAGCCTCTCTCATTTTGTTCTTTCTCTCAACTTACCGTTGCCTTATGGTGCCTGTGAAGGTTTTCACCGATAAGACTCTCTCATTTTTGTTTTCCTTGTGTAGAACGGAGTGTTGCCCCTGATGTGAATCGTACCTCTAACTCGCTTGACTTGGCACTACTCAAAGATTGACCGGAAGGTCTTTCTTTGGACCGTAATGTAGGCTTTTGGATAGGATTAGAAAGAAAGGGTATCATAAAGGCTCAAAAACAGCTTAAAAGGGCTCAAAATTACAACTTTTGGAATCAGATCTCTTACAACAACCACAACTTCTGCTCCAGTTTCTTTGCTTGGGGACTTTTGAATTTTTATTTTGATGGGATCGAACCGTGAGGCTCCCTACGTATCCTTAAAAGGAATCAGGTCAAACGTAGTTCATGACATAGGAATTGCTTTATTTTTTGTACTTTTCTCTTTTTTTTTCTTCTTTTTTTCTTTTTCTCTTTCTTTTCTTTTCTTTTTTCTTTTCTTTTCTTTTATTTACTCTTTTCCCATTTTTTCTTTCTCTTTTTCTCTTCTCTTTTCCTCTTTTCTCTTTTTTTTATTCTGTATCTGTATTTCTAAACTCTGCTTCTGATTCCAAAAGAGGGATATGAAATAAAATAAATAAGGCACAAAGGGGTAACAAAGGATAAAGTGTTTAGATAGCAGAATAAAATGCCTTCGTCGTTCCAATCTTCAAAGCATGCCAAATACAAACAACACAATTAAACAAACCGAAGAAATCATACATAATATCTTTTGACTGTATCAGAATTGATAGTCATATCCACACATTTGCCTTCTACATCTGTTAAATACAAAGCACCATTGGACAACACTCTCGTTACCACGAACAGCCCCTGCCAATTTGGGGCAAACTTGCCTTTAGCTTCAGCCTGATGCGGCAGGATGCGTTTCAATACTTGCTGACCCACTTCAAATTTTCGGGGACGCACCTTCTTGTTGTATGCTCTTGACATTCTCTTCTGATACAATTGACCATGACACATTGCCGCCGGTCTTTTTTCGTCAATCAGACTTAATTGCTCCAAACGGCTTTTGACCCACTCATCATCATCAATTTTAGCTTCAGCAACAATCCGAAGGGATGGAATTTATACTTCCGCGGGTATCACTGCTTCAGTACCATATACCAACAAATAAGGAGTTGCACCTACTGAAGTGCGAACAGTAGTGCGGCAACCCAGCAAAGCAAAAGGCAACTTTTCATGCCATTGCCTAGAACCTTGTACCATCTTTCGAAGTATCTTCTTTATGTTCTATATGCCCCAGTTTCACACAATTCGGGCTTTAAGTGATCTCAAAATGCCTTTACTTATTTCCCTCAAATGTCCTTATCATCTTCAAAATTGTTTCATTGCTTCATGACTAAAATAACTTTTAAGACCAGGCTGAGAATTACGCGTGCATGTCATGTCACTAGAGTCAGCAGGAAAAGAGAACTAAACAAACACTTACTAGAAATAATAAAAAATAGGAAATTGCATTAGACAGATGGTGAAAGGGTTTGAACAACAAAACAAGTAAAATAAGATGGGGTTACAACCCTAGAACAAAACCAGACAACACTAAACGAGCTACTACGACTAAACAAACTAGGCAAAATAAAAGGATAGAATGGTTTGAGTCACAAGACAATATCTGGATTACAACCCTGAAAATAACTCGGACAACAGAAATGACAACAAAATAAACCACCAAGACTCCTCCCCAGCTAGCCAAGAGATGGAGCGTCTTTCCAATTACCAAGCACGACATCTTAGCCACTGAGTTCCACATCAATATTATCAAGACCATTACCAACGTCAATATCATTAACTTCAGTCAGCAAGTTCCCAAGAGGATTCGCATACTCCCTGTCACTGTCCTTGATCACAATTATCCCTTCTTGAATCATTATTTCTATTTCCCTTTTCAAAGCACGACAATCTCCAATGCTATGCCCTTGGACGTTAGAGTGGTACGTGCATCGTACAGTAGGATCAAAACCTTTTGCATATGGGTCTGGAGTATAGCCGAGGAGCGCTCAATCAGGCCAAAATGCTTTAACTTTTCAAACAAGCTTGTGTAGGACTCCCCGATCGGCGTGAAACTATTTCTTTGCCTTTGTTCCCCTCCCTGCCCCTGTTTTCTAAGGTTGTTGGGTGCTCGAAAATGTTGTGAAGACAAGAATGCATTATACAGTGCTGACGCTCGCCATAGGGAGTGACCCGGGGGTTGGACAGATGACCGGACATTGTTCGGAGGATAATACTGAGGTGGATTATGTGAAGCTCGGGGATAGGTTTGGGGTTGGGGTTGAGGTTGGGTATATTGGTGAGGCGGACCCGTTGGACCATGTCGTGATCCTGAGACAACCATGCAACATCATCATGTTCCTTCTGACCCAGCAAGCTTCTTGTGTCGTTATGAATTGCTTGTGTTGTGGCTTTTAAAGCAGAATAGCTCATGATCTTGCTCGACTTCAGCCCATTTTCTACCATTTCTCCCATTTATACCACATCATTAAAAGGCCTACCCACAGCCGAGATCAGATGCCCAAAGTAAGTTGGCTCTTGAGCTTGAAGAAAGTACTCGACCATCTCGTTTTCTTATCGGGGGATTGACTCTGGCAGCTTGCTCTCTCCATCTGAGCCCGTATTCCCTAAAGCTTTCATTAGGCTTCTTTCCATCTTGGTGAGGGACATGCGATCCGGGACAATTTCTATATTGTACTGAAAGTGCCGGGCAAAGGCCTGAGCCATATCGTCCCATGTGTACCACATGCTAGCGTCTTGGCGGGTGTACCACTCCAGAGCTGCCCCACTCAGACTCTGACTGAAATACGCCATCAATAATTTGTCCTTCCCACCGGCGCCTCTCATCTTACTACAGTAGCCTCTCAGATAGGCCACGGGATCTCCATGTCCGTCATACAAATCAACTTCGGCATCTTAAACCCAGCAGGCAGTTGGATGTCAGGAAATAAGCACAAGTCTTTGTAAGCCACGCTCATCTGGCTCCCTATCCCTTGCATGTTTCTTAAAGACTGCTCTAAGATTTTCACCTTCCTGGAAATCTCATCTTGCTCCACTGTCTTAGCAGGCTTTTCAGTTTCACCGGGAAGCTCAAAATGAGGAGCGTGAGAGTATGGATCCGAGACTTTGAAAGTTGGTTCTGGAGCATAGTGTTGGGCATCGGGGACTTTGGACACAGTCTCATTAGCGGATCGAGGAAAAGTAGCTGGAGGAGGGCTACAAAAACATGACTGGTCAAAGGAGCGGGATATAAGGTGGTTCTGGGGGGTAGAGTGTGAAAAAGGTTGTGGGAAGATATCAGCAACAGTAGGAATCTGGATTTGTGATAGTGGTGGGATAGTTGCAGGGTTTTCAGTGTAGTTAGCAAGGAATGAAGGTGGAGGATGCCCCCTGATCCAAGACTGATACATTTCTGCCATCTGCTGTTTCAACATTTGGACCTCCCCTTTCAATTCAAACTCCTACTCCACAAACTCCATCGACGGGTCAACAACTCTTGTGTCCAAGTCTTTGCTAGCCATGGCTATCTTGCTCTTTGACCTTGTGTTGTATGGACGAGTTACCAGTTTAAGAACCACAAACCAACCACCCTTCTGCTATAACGAAGATAACAAAGAGGAATAAAATGAAGTCATCATGTTAGCGTTAGGGCATTTAACAGCTAAAAATATCACATTACGTGTAATGCAACTATCAACAATTAACGATTCAAGAATGACTTCGAGGGTCATAAGGTCACTTGGCATCATCCCAATTTGTTCATTTCAATCTCCTCTTTTCTTTTCTTTTCTAGCACTTCTTGTCTTGCTCATTTCCCTTCCTCTTTTTTTCTAATTATCACTCTTTTCTTTCCTCTCATTTCTCACATCCCACAACTTCATCCTCTTTTTTTCTTTACTCTTTTTTTCATTTTTTTTTTAAAAAAAATGATTCGATCGAACCCTATGTAGGTTGCCTACGTATCATGACGCTGCATGAATCAGCTCTTTGCGTAGTTCGGGAAGATCGGGAATAAAGTAAACAAACTAACGTTCTCATTTTCTTTTTCCTTTTTTTTTAACCTTAATGACTACTCTGATGAGAAAAAAGAAAAAAAAGAAAATCTCTCTTTTTCTTAGACTTAATATTCTATAATCTATTCTAAACTCAATCTTAAACGAGCATATATATATATATATATATATATATAAAATAGATACTCTATGAGAAATTATTAAGGAAAAAACCCTACAAGAGAAAAAATATTTTTTGATTCTTTTTTTTAGGAAGAAATCTAAAGAATAAACTAAAGAAAAATATTTTGAATTTTCACTTGATATCCTGAAGAAAGCTTTCGAAACGAGAAACAAAAAAAAATATTTTTGAATTTCAGTTTTTGATTGCCTAAGGGAGAAATCCTAAAGATAAACAAAAGATAAAGTATGTTTTTTTTATTCTATATACAATGTCCTAAAGTTCTAGTGAAAATAAAAAGAATATTTTTTTTGTTTTATATATATATATATCCCAAAGAAGAACCTCAAAAGAAAGTCTTTTTTTTTTTTTGGAATTAATATCTTAAGAAAACTTCTAAAGAAGTATTAAAGAAAATTCTTTTTTTTTGTTTTTGAATTTTTAGTCTTAATATACTAAATAAATATAAAAGCAATTTTTATTTTGAGTTTTAGATATTAATTTCCTAAGGAAAACCACAAAAGATCTTTTTTTGAACTTCTAGAGTTAGTATTCTAAAGAAAACATCTAACAGAAATATAAAAACGCAAAATCTGTTTTTTTTTTTTTGGATTTTTGATTTATAACACATCTTTTTTCCAATACGAAATAGGAAATACAATAACAAAATACTCGACATTACTGTACAAAACTAGAAGGTAAAAGACGACATAAAAAGAAAAACAGACTCAAAACATAAAAAAGAAAAATCTCCTTAAGCAACTCCTGAATGAGCGATCTTGACTGGATGGTCCTAGGGCGTCTGTCATGCTCAAACTCCGGTAAGTAAACCCACACCTGTATGAGAAAATTAAGACCAAATAAAGTTAAATATTTAGAAAACTATGTGAGACAATAACATTCCCTATTGGACGCATGCAAGACATGATTGAGGCTACTTTTGCAAAATGGCTTATGTGGCCAAAATGTGGCTAGAAATGCAAAATTTGGCTAAGACCCCGCAAAGCCAAGAACCTAAGATTCACTAGGAAGACCGGACCCTATGTGGGTTGCCTACGTATCCCGCCCCGAGAGACGGGAATCAGGTTCGCGTAGTTCGGGAAGATTGGATACGGGCGAGAATAAAATAAAAAAATAACTGATTTGGAGAAAACATATTTATTACTTTTTTTGTCTTTTTTGAAAAACGATGAAACTTGTAAACCCTTTTTGGATTTTCTTTTTCCCTTTTTTTTGATTTTTTTTTTTGGAAGATGATAGGAAAGTGCAAAATCTTTTTGGATTTTTCATTCATTTTTTTTGACTTTTTCTTAAGAAAAAGAAAAATAAAAACATAATTGGGCCCTACTTGCTTTATATTTTACACTTCACCTCTTTTCCTCATTTATCCTCAAACCTCATTGGTCTGCCAAATTACCCCTTTTACTCTTGAAAATTGCAACATGTAGCACATAGGATGCATTAGGATGGTCTTTTATTTTTGGGTACACCTGTCCTAGATGGACGCAACCCAAAGTTCTAGACCGGTTCCTACTAGGGATCCGGCATGAGGCTATGTTATTCTAGGTTTAAAACCTGGGTGTATTGTTCTAGACCTGGCTTACCCGAGCAGACAACTCGAGCCGGGAGGGGGGGGGGGAAGGGGGAGGGGGGCAGCGTACCGGTAACCAAAAGATCATCTGACTTTGCAACTTATCCGAACCTCGTTCTAAAGTTGGGATATGACGCTAACAGAAAAGAAGTCACGCTAGCGTGCACTTCCCAGAAGATTAGAAGAGAGGGGTTTCGCAGCAGTTTATACACAATTCAAATAATATCAAAGCGGTAAAAAGCAACATTTAGCACATTAAGCTCAAACACGTAAAAATCAGATAATAAATAAAAGCCAAATATAACAATTATTCTAAGCTCGAATTCTTGAACCCTGAACCAGAAGTTCTGGGTTATTTTCCCCAGCAGAGTCGCCAGAGTTGTCACACCTCCTTTTTCTACCCGCATAAGGGATATAGGGGAGGTTTTTCCAATTAAAGTGACAATCGAAACGGGATTATTTATATTAAATTCAGAGTCGCCACTTGGGAGATTTATGGTGTCCCAAGTCACCGGTTTAAATCCCGAATTGAGGAAGTTTGACTTTGTTTTACAGTCCCCGAACACAGAAATCCGGGTAAGGAATTCTGTTAACTCGGGAGAAGGTATTAGCCATTCCCGGGTTCCGTGGTTTTAGCACGATCGCTCAACTGTTATTATTGGCCTAATTATCTGATTAATAAACCTTTTTTGAAACCTATGTGCATTTTATCCCTTTTAAGAACCGCTTTTAAATAATCCAATTGTCATACAGCTAATTATTTGATTACACGTTGCGAATCATGTCACAGGAACCGTACCCACGATCTACAACATGTTTATTTTATTAACAAAATTAAATTGTGGCCGGGTCACATAAATGTACCCTGGATTTTAAAAATGATACATCGCAGCTACGTCAAGGAACCGTACCCGTAGCCATGATGATTTATTATAGACGCGCCCAAAGCAAATTACGATATTCATTAGATGTCGGTGGTAACAAGTTCAAACTAGGAGAATTTCAGCTATAACCAATTCAAGTAAACACGAGCAGATAACCAAGCAAGCAAATTCAAAACCACGGACTTATAGAAACAACGGGATCACATCACCAAACAAATAATTAACATCAAGCTTGATTAAAACGAATAGAGGATTAAAGAATCGGACCTCAATATAGCCGAAAAATTGAGTGTTTCATTGTTTTGAGCTAAAAAATGTAACGAACCGCGGACGGGACTCGAATTAACACCGGAAAGCTGAAAAATGGACGGAATCTCGAATCGTCACCCGAAACTCAACCAAGCACGGATTCAAACCCACATTTTAATCAAAATTCGCCTAGATGTTTTGGGGCACTACAAGTATATGGAAAATGCCAACTTAGCTTCGCTGTACATTGAAACCCACGAAACAAAAGCATCACCAAACCTTTAACAAACTGTCAATACAACAACTAAGATCCAATACTGGCACCAAAAATCGAAGTTCCTGAATATTAGGTTTATTCATTTCCACAGTTTTAAAGCACTCATAAGTACGATAAGCATAACCAAAGATCAGCAAACAGACATTCGAACCTCGAGCGGAACTAACGAACGGACGATCTCGTCGGACCCGAACTCGAACCGGCGACTAACCTGAACCTTGAACCTCATTTTCCGTTCCCTACTCTATTTTTTCTGTTACTCAATCTGTTCTTTATTTTTTTGTGATATGTGTGTGTGCTTCTCATTTCTAGCAGTGAGGAAGATGGGTGAGGGTGGTGTGCTCGATCTAGCCTGAAGAGGGAGTGTCGCGGTTGTTTTGTGTGGAGGAGATGGGTCGTGTGTGAGGTGAAGCTTCAGCGTGAGGGAGACGGCTGGAGCTCTTAGGCCCGTTCTCTTCTCCTTCTCTTGGTGAAGGTGAAAGGTTTTTCCTAAGGGTCCATGGCTGCTGTAGCTGTGATAGATGAAGAAGAAGAAGAAGCAGTAGCGATGGGTGGTCGTCGCCGATTGAGCTCTTGGAGTCGTTGGTTTCGGCCTGTAGAGAAGAAGCAAAGGGGTCCTAAAATGTGAAAGAGAAGAAGCTCACGCTAGGGTTCTTGTGTTTTTCCGTTGAAGAAGATGACTCCCCAGGTCTCTCTCTTGTCAAAAACAGCTGAAGCTCACGCTAGGGTTCTTAGGCGTTAGGTCTGTTACTGAAGATCGGAAATGGCTGTCATTCTCTAGGGCTTTGATGTGTTAAGTTTTTGTTTCAAGGAAGAAGAAGCTGAAGGTCGCTGGGATTTTTAGCAGAAAACGGCTACTGTCCTTTTTTTTGGTCTAGGGTTCTCCGGCTGGTTTTGTCCAAGTAGGGATTTCTAGGTTAACTTCTTTTTGTAGTATGTTGATGGGTTAAGGTTAAAGAGGAAGGGGGAGTTGGGCTAGGTCTTAGAGATTAGGGTGAGGTAATGGGCTAAGAAGATTGGGCTTGGTGAATTGGGCTAAATTTGGCTTTTAATTCTATACTTCTTGCAATTTGGCCAAGAATATTAATTTCTTTTCTAAAATAATGCCATAAATGTAAAATTAATCCTTATTAACTAAAATAAATAATATTATATTGTGAGACTATTTTGGTATTTTTTTCAAGATTATTAAAAAATAAAAATCCTAGTAAAATAGTATGACTACAAAACATTAACGAAACAATTTTTTTTAATTTTTATTTTTTATGATAAAATAAGTAAAAGAGTCAAAACTAGTTGAAATAGCTATATTAGACCTAAACTAAATATTTAAATGCTAAAACATGTAAAATCTTGGGGAGGGTCAAAAATCACATGTCTACAATTGACAACTTAGTTACTTTATCAGATGGTGAAAACACTGATATCAACAAAAATAGGGCCACTATACAGTGCCATGGAGATAACGGCATCACAATTCACAGGGTGCACGCCCACACGCCCGTCACCTAGCATGTGAGTCACCTCATCATCAATCACATAGCACGTAATTCAGGGTTTTCATACCCTCAGCACTAAGTTTAGAAGAGTTACTTACCTCGAACAAGCCAATTCCAATACCGAGCAAGCCAAGCGAGGCTCCAAAAATGCCATCCCGCACGTTTCGACCTACGAGCGGCTCGAAACTAATCAAAAACAACTCAAATACATCAAACAAGCTAAAGGAACCAATCCTAATCGAAAAAGGTCGAATCTTTAATCAAAAGCTCAAAATCGGCCAAAAACCCAACCCAGGCCCGCGCCTCGAAACCCGACAAAACTTACAAAATCCGACAACCCAATTACGAGTCAAACCATACTAGTTTCACTCACATCCGAATCCGAATCGATATTCAAAACTCAAAAATTGACATTATGAAGTTTTAGACAAAACCCCCAATTTTCACTTTGAAATCATCAATCAAATGCCAAAAACGAAGATGGATTCATGAAATATAACCAAAATCGAGTATAGAACACTTACCCCAATCCATATAGTGGAAATCGCCTCCTAAAATTGTCCAAATCCGAGCTCCCCAACTCAAAATATGACCAAATTAACAAACCTTCGATATTAAGTACTTTTGCCCAGCTGTTCTGCCTTGTTTTGCATGCCAAACGATCCCAAAATTTACTTTTGATACCTCCAATGGATTCCTTGTGATATTTCAGTCAAGATAGGCTTTTGAATCACTCCATTTGACCTTATAATGAAGGAGATATGTTGGTTTCAATATTTGGAAATAGTGTATATTTTAAATACGAAGTCAGTGACAATTTCGTAATTAATCTGAAAAATCTAGCAACCCAATTCTTAGTAAAATGACCATAAAATCATCATACGATGTCCAAATTTGACGATTCTTTTTGCTACGGATCCATAATTACGATACGGATCTAATGCTTCAACCAAAATAGAAATCGGAGCTCATTTGTTCAATGTGGTACCATTTATGCTTGAAGAAACAACGTCGAAACATAAGAAAAACGAGCACAACACAACCCAATTCCATCCAAAACTCACCCGAGCCACTTGGGACCCCGTACGAATTTACCAACAAGTCCCATAACATAACACGGACTTACTCGAGGCCTCAAATCACACATAATAACATAGAAACGATGAAACACACCTCAAACCAAACTTAATGAACTTTCGACTTCCAAAAACTCGCACCGAAATATATTATTAAAATTTTGCACACAAGTTCGAATACATCATACGGAGCTACTTGTGCCCCCAAACTATCAAGCGGAGTGCAAATGCTCAAAACGACCGTTCGGATCGTTACAATATTGAGGTTTTGGTTCTTTTTATCACAATTTGAGATTTGGACCTCGGTTTTGGCAATTTTAAGAGAGGATTTTCACTATATGGATTGTGGTAAGTATTTTTTTACTCGGGTTTCATTATATTCCATGATTCCATCTTTGACTTATTTGTTTGATGATTTTAGAAGAGAAATTGGGGGTTTTATCTAAATATTTCTAAAGTGAATATTTGAGATTTGAACATCGATTCGTAGTCGGATTTGAGTGAAATTAGTACGGTTGGATTAGTAATTGAGTGAATTATCAGAATTTATGGGTTTTGTCGAATTCTGAGGTACAGCCCAAGTTTGAATTTTTTGTTAACTTTGGGATTTTGATTAAAGATTCAACATTTATCGATTAGGTTTGTTTCCTTTGGCATTATTTGATGTTTTTGAGTTACTTTTGGCTAGTTTCGAGCCGTTCAAAGGTTGATTTTCATGTGATGTCATTTCTAGAGTGTTGTTTGGCTTGCTCGGTATTTGTTTTGACGGTAAGTAACATTTCTAAACTTGAAATTGAGGGTAATTATCCCTGGGAACCATGTTATTTGTGATGTGCTGAGGTGACACATATGCTAGGTGACGGGCGTGTGGGCGTACACCGGGGTAGTTATGATTCAAGTTGACTTTTAGACTAGTACCAGACTTGTTCTGCTATCATTTTTTGTTATATCTGTGTATTCCCCTACTTGTTAATTATTTGAGTTGTGATTCATGTTAGGAATCATGTTTATGTTATGTGCTGATTCGATTGAGACTTAATGAGGTTATCTATATTGTTTTGAGTTATCTGATTAAACTGTAATTATACACTCAATCATGGTTCTTCATGTGTATATCATATCTCAGTCTTAGTTCATCATTCATTGTTACAACACATGTTATCATTGATTTTCCATATGTCGAGTTGTTGGATTGAGTGGTATGAGATTGTGAGCCCTTGAGACTTGAGAGGTTGATGACTGAGGTGGGCCTTAGAGCCGTGTTGCGAGTGTTATCGTGGATCGGGTCCATACTGGCTTTATTATTACAATTATTTATTGTATATCGGGATGTATGCCGCAACAGGATTTATTGACCGATTTATTATTTTAGATCGGGATGCATGCCGCAGCAAGCCTTATAGGCTTTTGATTAGCGCTTGGGAAGGATCCGCCCCTCTGGAGTCTGACATACCAGTAGTGAGCGCAGGCACAATGATATATATATATACAGGTGCTTTGGTGAGGGGCTTATGAGCCAGGCACCCGTACAGTGCTAAGTGATTGTGTGTGTGTGTGTGTGATGAAGTAGGCATTTGAGACAGACAGTCGTATGTTGAGGGTGAGAGTACCTGGGATATTATCATGAAATCATTCATTTGACATATAGGCATTGAGATGTATATTCCTCATGCTAGACGGTATATGATAGTAAATGACTTGACATGTATATTGACATGTAGGCATACATGTATTTTTCTCATGCTAATTGGTAAACACAAATACTTATCTAGTGTTGTGAATTGGGAATACAATTCTTTTAATGAACTCATATTTAGTTGATTTTTAGTTGTAATATCTTGACTTGACTGTTATTCTTGGAAAGCATGTCTACTTTTATGTAACTGTGAACGAGCTAAGAATGATATCTTTTGAGTTTTACTTTTATTGCCTCCTTCATATTATGTTGAATTGATATTGACTATTGGTGTTGGACAGTGACCTTCTTTCGAGCTCGTCACTGCTTTCAACCTAAGGTTATGTTTGTTACTTATTGAGTATGTGGGGTCGGTTGTACTCATACTACACTTATGTACCTTGCATGCAGATTTTGGAGCTGATGTTGCTGTATATGGCGGGACCTGTCATTGAAGTGGTTCGTGCGTTCCGATTATAGCTGCCTCTTATTCTTAGTAGCTTTAGATTTGTTAATATGTTTAAGTATATTTCGAACATATGATGTATTTATTTCGTACCCGCTTAAATTCTAAGTCTTAGAAGCCCATAACTTGTACTACCAATCCTTGAGATTTGTATAGAAAGCTCAGTTATTCTATTTATTGACTCTTGTTATCCTATTTGAGTTGTGTTGTCTATCACTTTGCTTACCTAGCAGGCTGGGTTAGACTCCGTCATGACTAACAGGATTTTGGATCGTGACAAGTTTGTATTAGAGCTCTGGGTTCATTGGTTCTACGAGTCATGAGCAAATGTCTAGTAGAGTCTTGGGGATCGGTATGATGACTTACATAGCTATCTTCGAGAGGCTACAGAGCTTCTAGGATAAACTTCCTATCTTTCTGTCCTTATCGTGCGACATTGATTCAGCTTGAAGCGTATCTCCTTGAATTCCTTCCACTCACCCGTATGTTATATGAGCGCTCGATATCAGTTGTGCATCGGCGACTTGTGATACCATGGGTGCGGTACGAGACATATTTTCTGTGTTTTGGTGATGGGCCAGTCTAGAGGACTTGAGGTCAGGTTTGGACTGCTGCTTGGGCTCGGTGGTTTCGATTGAGTGAGTATGTGCTTTTGGACTCATATGTCTAGTAGTCTCCCGACGTGTGGGATTGATGTTTCAGCGAATGGTTGGATAGCTATATGATGAGTATCTTGTGACTAAGGTATGCGTTCAGATGGTTTGAATGTGACGAGAAGAGTTTGCTTGGGATGTGGAAAGGACTATTGGGTGCTTGATTTCTGTCTTGATGTGTTGTACAATCTTGAGTTATGAGCGTGTTGAGGAATCTTTCATGTTGTTCATGTGCGGGTGAAGTAATTCTTATGCTTTGTTGACGAGCTTAGACTCGGAAAGATTTAGTGAATGCATAGTGATTGTGACTATGGTAGGGCGTAAGGAGGTGCCAATTTGAGGCTAAGCATGTGGGTTATCTCTTATGGAAAGTTCTGAAGTTGTATAACCCCTATAATGTCTCCGTGGAGAGTTTTTTCTCTTATCGGTTGGTTATATGTGTTGCAATTTAAGTTTGGATCTCCTGAGAAAGTTGTCGTGACTGTCACAGGGATGAATGTGAGTTTAACAGATGATTCGAGGTGTTTTATGATTAGTGCTACGTGGGTTCATAAAGGATTTTTGTTGAATTATAGTAAAAGATTATGGCAATTATGGGATAAGGTTTATGTGAGATATCAAATATTATGTCATATGGCTTCGAAACAAGTGGGAGATTCTGCTATCAATGATCATAGTGCATACTTATGTGTTGTATCAGTTTCGATCTGAGGCATGTTTGAGGAACAATTATGACTTGAAGAAGTTAGTTTGGAGGATGACTCCATTAAGGAAATTTCTGGATGCATGATGTATTACACCTTATGGATATATGAAAGTCTTGAAATAGTTTGTTCGTGATGGATGTAATGTACTAAGAAAAAGGATTAACTCGGTTGCCTAGAGGTGTGAATTACTTCTTTGGGTGTTGGTGTGCTAATGGAGCACATGTCGTTCGGCTCATGGGCGGTGCATTTGAAATTTGAATAGGGTGGATGACTCTCGAGAAGGTTCTACACAGTTCAAGATTCATAGGTGGTATTTGAGAATTTTCCGGATTTGTATATGGCTAAGATCTGAGATTTGCATTGGATGGTGTCGGTACTCGCGGTAATTCTGTATCATTATGGATTCTATATTTCAGTATCGGAGAGATTATGGAACATATTTAGATACATAAGGTCTCTTCGGAGTGGGTAACTCGGATGTGGTATTTTTGGGTGCTTATGAGGGGATGCAATAGTTTATGGGCTTCAGGACGACATGGTTTCATACTCGAATCTCTTGTGGCGAGCTTTGGTTGAGGATCGTGGTGTTCTGTCAAGAAGAAGTGTTAACTTGAAGGCAATTCCGAAGGAACTCGAAGAAATAGATCAGCTTGGTAGTGGTTTAGAACGGCATGGTAATGAGAATGTTCGTTTTTTTGGTTCTTATGATATGGAGAGGCTTTACCGGTGTTTTATGACAATATTCTTGAGTTCCAGCGACCTGCATGACTTAGTTAAGTTAGAGGAATTCAAGCATGACGGCTTGGTTATGCGCAAATGGATTTTGAAGAGTTCTAGATGATTTCTACCACGTTTGAGATAGATATTTTCTACAGGCATGGGGAGTTTATTGTGCGTTGCGATTTTCTCCTGAATGGGATCAAGCGGAAGGTTTATAGCTAATTGATTATGTATTCTGCTGTGACTCAGTGTTGATAATGGGGTTCTCGTGTTTTCATATGATAGCCTGATAGATGCGGTGCGACGTGCGGGATTGCGGTATGCATGTACAAGGTTGCGGTTTAGTTTTGAAGGGAAGGTCATGAATTTTAGACATCATGGACGGTCTCAAATGGCTAGATGAATGCTAGTACTTCTTGGTATTACTTGAGAAGGGTGTGAATTTCAGAAAACACACTGTGTTTGACTTACGGATGATTCATTGGTATTGCGGTACTCGCCTGGTTGATCGACTGTTGATATTCAGATTTTGCTATGTGGCATGGAAGAATTATAGAAGTATTTCTCGTGGGATGATTGGGTATGAGAGATGTGTTAGTCATTCGAGTGGTGGAGTTGGGATCGAATATTGTGATTCATGAGTTTTAGGGATTTGGAGACTAGGAGTTCTTAGAGGCAGATTGTTCCTTGGTTGCGACCTGAGTAGGTATGGTTAAAGTTAGACAACTATTAGTATGTGTTATGGTTAGGTTATTGTGTCTTTTAGAGGGTATTTATCTATCTATGAATGACCAGAGTTGATTTTGGGGCCCATTGGTAGGCCCGATGAGGATGTGTATTCTACACTGGGTCAAATTTGTTGACTCAGCACTATTAGTGTTGAGACGTGTATCATTCAGTTAGAGTTGAGCTTGTTCGTGTTTTGATATGTTCTACGTGTTACTCTTTAATGCTACGATAATTTATGATCTGTTGGTTCTATGCACACATGATGCAGTTTTGTTTGGTCCTTGTAGCAGAATTCGAGTGAGATGGCTCTTGGGGTGTTGAATGGTTGATTGTACCTTGGTTATGATCTTTCCGAGTTGTGGTATATTGTGTTATTCTCTTCTCCATGGTTATGGTCATGCACTTCGTGTACTTGATGTCAAATTGCGTGTGGTTGTTGATTTTGAGCATTATAACTCGGGGTATTTCATGCGGACCGATGTTTAGATTGGGTCATGCATTGCAGGTGGAGTTATGTTGGGATATGATCCTTTGTGTTTATTTCGCGTGTTTTGGTTCTCCCTTGTGTGATGGGTTCATACATTGTGCTTGTGGTGGTATCTATTGAACTTGCGGAACGGTTCTCTCATTTTAGTTATTTTCCATGTTTGAGTACATTTGAATTGTTGTTTCTGTGAGCACGTGACTTTTGCCCTAAGCAATAATTTCCAAAATTTCAAACAAAATAATTTTTTCTAGTATTTTATAAATTTTTGTGAATTTTGTGGCATTCTTTGGTAATTATTGCATTTTTATTTGTGCATTTTAATCCATATGAAAATACCAAAAATATGCATTGGCATTTAGGGATTTGATTTCACAATTTTAGTATTAATTATTAGAATAAAATGTAAAGAAAATTGCAAGAAAATAGTTCTTTGCATTACTAATTGTTGCATTTGTCTTTAAATAGAGTTATAAGTAATTGTAGGAGTTAAATAGTGTAATTGGGTCTTTGCTTTTTTTTTTTAACATTTTATAAAATTAGAAAAAATAAATAAATACAAAAAAAAAACAAAAAAATAGATAAAGGAAGAAGAAAAAAAGAGAAAAAGAAAAAGTAAAAAATGGTCTTAATTGAAGACCAAATTTGGGCCAAAATCAGTCAGCCCAAACGAAATTCCCAACCCCAGGCCCAGTTTACCCCTACCCGATCCGGATGCCCATGCCTGTGAGACCAACAAAACGACGTAGTATAGGAAGCATACTACGTCGTTTTGAGTTAAATTCCAAATCAAATCCAGGCCGTCTACCCACTCTAATCCAACGGCCCAGTTTTAATCTTGTATTTTAGATATAAGTGTCCGAAATCTTCAAAAAATTTTGAGACCAAAGTCATCCTCATCGTACCCTGTAACGCCGGTGCCGGCCACCCTCCTCCGCCTTAGCCCCACCGTCCCTCCGCCGTCCGCCGCCGGCCGGAAATCGTCGCCGCTGGCGGCGATGCTCCGATGACCACCAAAAATACACCACTGACTCCCCTCGTCTCCCCCTGTCCAACCATGCCCTCAGCTCCCCTCGAATCATAGCCAATCTCGTCGAATATTCCATCGAAGTTTCCGGCCAAGTCGCAAACTCACCCAAACTGGCCCAAATTCGTACCATATGTCCCTCATCCCTCCCTCATCATTAATCCCTAACCAGAATCTTTCGAATATTGCCAAAGCTTCTCGAATTTTAGATCTTAGACTGGCAGAACCCTAGCTCAGAAAATCTTGGGGGATTTTGGACCGTAATTTCCCTAATCATGTGTGTTCTTTTGAAAACACACGATTAGGGATGTTACGTGTCAAGAATCCCGGAGGATTCAAACAAATGGCCGGTCAGAGTTTCCCCATGGTCAGTCGAATGCTCTGATTCAGTAAGTTTGCTGATTATCTTCTATTTTTTATTCTTATTTTTGGAGTTCCGTATCTGTTCTAAGTTTAGTTTACGATTTGAGCTTTGTTTGGATTTCAATTCGTTCTTCAGCATCTGAACTGATTAGTAATCTCTTATGGTTGCTGTTAGTTAGCATTAATTAGTTTAGTTTAGTTTAATTAGTAATCGTATTAACAGTTCCATGTTTAGGGTTTAATTAAGTTTTATGATTTGTTAATGATCTTCGTGGAGGTACTGTTATCGGTCTTCATGTTTGATTTAAATTTATTCCAATAGGTCTAATTTTTGTTTAGTTTAGTTAGTTGATTCATGAGTGGTCACTGCAATTTGTAGTTCATGGTTAGGTTGGATTTCATGATTGGTTAATTGTGCAAAAATTCAATTTGGTGGGATCTTTTGGCTATAGCTGAACAAGATAGTGACCAGCAATTACAGTAAAAGGGTT
>NW_017670380.1:837315-837735 GCF_001879085.1 Nicotiana attenuata | reverse complement strand
AGTTTCAACAGAGATGCAATGAAGTTTAGAGTAAAATGATAAAATCATAAATAGCCTCTCAGGCAAGACATATATCATAAACCGCCCCTCAAGTATAACATCAATCAGAACCAGCCCCTCGAGCAACCTCACAGTCACTCATAATCAGCCCCTCGGGCACAACATGAATCAAGAACAGCCCCTTGGGCAATATCATATCACTCACTCTGGGTACCCGCGCTCACTAGGGATGTTCAGACTCCGGAGGGGCTCCTACAGCTCAAGCGCTATCACAAACCATCTCGTGCATAAAAAATCAGGCCCTCGGCCTCTCATATATCACAAAAAAGTACAACATGCTGCGGCACGCAGCCCGATCCCATGATATCCTCATAACACAGGCCCTCGGCCTTACTTAGTCAGAAACCTCTCAAGCCACTC
>NW_017670380.1:832786-836880 GCF_001879085.1 Nicotiana attenuata | reverse complement strand
AACATTTACAATCATTACTTACCTCAAACCGGACCAAACTCTAACCTGCGATGCCTTTGCCTCTCGACTCGGCCTCCAAATGCTCCGAATCTAACCAAAATCAATATTACATCATTAATATACGCAAAAGGAACAAAGCCCATGCGAAAATTATCAAATTAAATCAAAAATCCCGAAATTGGCCAAACCCGACCCCCCGGCCCACGCCTCGAAGTCCGACAAAAATCACAAAACCAGAATCCTTATCCTCTCACGAGTCCATACACACCAAATTTACCAGAATCTAACTTTGTTTGACCCCTCAATCGCCCAATTTTAACTCTCAAGTTCCAAGCCCTAATTCCCCAAAATTTTTTACCCTTAAATCCCACAAATTTCATGCTTAATCGACTGAAAATCACCATAGAATCAAGTTTTAGGTTCAAAAACATTACCTCAACGTGTTTCCCCTTGAATCCCTCTTCAAAATCCCTCAAAAGTTTCAATCCCGACTTTAAAAATGGTGGAAATAGGCAAAATTTCGCAAAGGGGTCAATTTATACTTTCTGCCCCAGGGATTCTGCACCTACGGACAATTCCTCGCACCTGCGGGCTCGTACCTGCGGTCCCAGGTGCGCACCTGCGAAAAATCACTTAAAGGACCAGGACCGCATCTGTGCCCAGTCACTGCACCTGCGGTGCCGCAGATGCGTCCAAATAACCGCATCTGCGGTTCTTCTCCTGATCGGCAAACACGCACCTGCGATCTCCATACCGCATCTGCGGCCTCGCACTCGCGGTCTCACTCCGCAGGTGCGGAATGACNGAACGCGAGCAAATCTAGCAGCAATACTACAACGCCNCAAAACATCATACGAACTTGTTCCAATCATCAAAACACGCCTAACAACACTGAAATCATCAATTCACATCGGATTCAAGCCTAAATTCTTCAAGAACTTCCGAAACACGCATTCGATCAAAAACCTAACCAAACGACGTCCGAATGACCTGAAATTTTGCACACACATCACAAATCACATGTCGAAGCTACAGCAACTCTCGGAATTCCATTCCGACCCTCGGATCAAAATCTCACCTGCCAACCGGAATTCGCCAAAATACTAACTTCGCCAATTCAAGCCTAATTCTATACCGGACCTCCAAAAATCAATTCCGATCGCACTCCTATGCCACAAATCATCCCCCGAAGCTAACCGAATCACCGAAAATCACATCCGTGCCCTATAACTCATAAGTCAGCGTCCGGTTGACTTTTCCAACTTAAGCCTTCCTTAAATAGACTAAGTGTCTCATTTCTTATCCAAACCAATCCAAATCAACTCTAACACACCACATACCGATAACGAAACATGAAGAAGCATAAAATGGGGGAAACGGAGCAGTAACACATGAGACGACGGGTCGGGTCGTCACATCCTCCCCAACTTAAACCAACGCTCGTCCTCGAGCGTACCCAGGATAGTACTAGAAGCCAACCAATAGCTGAATGACCTTACCAAACATATACCCGGGGTGATCCCACGTCACCTTATCTCGCATAGGTCCGATAACACTATATAGCTGAAATTTGACAGTCCATCAAAACCATAAACCGTAGAACCACATTGCACTTTCCGAAATCATACACAAGATCAGATCCTCACATCTATACTCAGAATAAGCCCGAACCAGCTGTAATAACCCATACCTGCAACCTCAGGCGAAATCATATGATATACCACATAATCCAAACACTCGAAACGATAGTCTCTATTCACAGCAGTTGCCTACAATACCCAAATACCGATGGAAACCTCTTGTTAGCTAAAGTCTTATTCCAACACTTTCATATACTGCCAACGATAAATAAAACACGCGATAAACCGTAACCATTCCTCAGATCAAGCATACATGAAGCCACTTCCCTTTTTGGCTAATACCACAACAGACTTCCGGGCCAAACCTCGATATTATACTTCTAACAAGCTGAAATCAAATCTGTTCGAATTCATTAATGACTCCAACGATCACCTCGAATCCAACACACCACCCCGGTGATACGACACCTCAATACGCCTAAGCCACAACTTGCATAATACACGCACCAATAAGGAACGGTCTGAACATACTCAAATCATGACAAATGACTCAAACGAAAGAGTTGTACCTCAAGCTCATCAGCCTATCACAACACAAGGCTGAGACCCCGTCTCCCATCCCAGAAATAGAATACCTGAAGCTACCCCGAAAGGTCATACCCCCGTGTGGCCTCGCCACAATGCGCGATCTTATCCAAACACTGTTACACATGAAGCACCTCAAATCACTATGAAAATCGACAGCCACGCACAAATTGATGTCTGAAACCAGCAATCCATTACACCCACGGTGAAACAAATAGCATACGACACGCACCCGATGTTCATAACCAATACTCCACTTACCGAGCAACACTTAATTACTCTTCCCGCTCGACTTCCTCTATGAATCCTAATAGAACTGCACCACATGTGCCCATACCCAACAAATCATAACGTCTCACAACACAGAAAAGCAACTCATAGATCTCCTTAGATCACTTAACAAGCTTAATAACGATCGAGTCAACCTATCCCTCAACAATGCAACTCGGGGCCAACCAAGCTAACTCAAGCTAAATGCGTAGCCACATCGGCCTGCCAACGTTCTCAATACCAAGAAGCCTGAAGCTGCTCCTTCCACTACTATAACTCCTGCCGGAGCCGTACGATATGGTGCCCGGCACCAATTCAATACCGAAATCCACAATCTCGGCCGGCGACATGCCCGGCCACAAGAAACACATCCGAAAAAGTCCCTCGACACCGGAACTGAATCAAGGGTAGAAACCTCTGCACTGACATCCATCACGAAGGCCCTATTAAGAAAGGCAATCCTTCCCAGCCGTCCGCTGCATCTTGAGATATATCCATTCTGCAAGAACATAATCCAATGCACCTCGCCACTCAACCCGTGGCATTTCCGACATAGCCCGTAGCACAATAGTCTAGAATAACCCCACACTAAGAAACCAGTCTGAATCTCAACATCACATCCAAAATCTAACATATCGGCAAATAAAGATCCACTCTAGCCTCCAAATCCTAATTGCCATTAAAAGGTGCCGAATACACACGATCCACAACCACGACATAGACTGTATCTGAGAACTCCCAGTCTCCAACTCCATATAACACACGAATCACTATACCTGATCCCACATTCCGCCGTATGAATACATATCACACATCAAGTACCCATTCATTCCACACACGAATCACTATACCTGATCCCACATTCCGCCGTATGAATACATATCACACATCAAGTACCCATTCATTCCACGAAAGATATTCTAAAATTTCTCTGTGCCATCAACAAACTCAAATATCAACAGTCGATCCAACAAGAAAATGCCGCAATACCACCGAAGTATTATCAGTTTACATCACCTTCCCCTTTTACTGAACATATACCCCCGTCAAATCACTAGAATAGCAATATCATTTTCCTTAATCATCTGAAGATCGATTCTTAAATCACCTGCAGCTGCCCGTGCTGCTTAAGAATTTAATGACTTTCCATTCTGAACTGAACCGAAGCCTTACACACACAAATCCCAATCCTCCCCAACATATCGCATATACCATACCACACTAGGATAACATGAGAACTCCATCTCCCAATTCCATTTGCACAAGCTAAACTGCCAGGACTGAATCGTTCTACCCAACCTGAGCTAAGCAAGCTGTCAAAACTCAAGAACTTCGCTGCACAATACCTGTAAGGGCTCATTACCTCGAACACATACGAAGAATTAATCATATCCTTACCATACCGATTCGGTCCACTATTAAGCTATTCTATCCATCTAATTTCCCTTCTGATTCATCATCAACTTGATATTCCCTCTTGCTGTAGCACCACAATGCCTCAACCCAGGCTCACTACACGAGACTCAAGCACAAGACCACACTGTCTAAGACCCATAAGCCACTGAATACTCTCTCCAATGTTCCCAGAAATACCACATTCCAGAATACTTTACTTTGAAGCACTTCCAGCGAATCTGAATTCGTTACCATTACTTTCCA
>NW_017670380.1:827149-831448 GCF_001879085.1 Nicotiana attenuata | reverse complement strand
CTCCTCACAATACACTCGAGGCCTGAAAGCCTCCTCACATCACTCAGCATATCCTCACATATGGCCCTCGGCCTCAATCAGTCCAAAAATAATCATAAGCCCCTCGGGCATTAGTAAAGAAACAATAATGCTCAGCTCAAACAGTAGTTCAAATATCAGTTAAAACTCCAGGTTGAGTAAAAATATAGCTGAGTTCATGAAACAGTGTAATGACATTGGACTGAGTTCAAAATATATTTCAAATAGTGAGGAAAAACAGTGATGATAGCTCATAGGGAGTTCAAACAATCGGCAATAAGCCTCAAATATGGCAATAAGCCCAAGTCATAGTGAAAAACCAACAAGTCATAGCGAAATACGCGGTAAAATCAACAACCGGGACGGACCAAGTCACAACCCCCAACGGTGCTCTACCCCACGCTCTCTATCCGGCGTGCAAGTCACCTCATTATAGCACTATGGGTGCAAATCCGGGGTTTCAAACCCTCAGGATATCATTTACAATCATTACTCACCTCGAACCGGCGAAATCTCTAGCCCGCGACGCCTTTGCCCCTCGAACCGGCCTCCACGCGCGTCGAATCTAACCAAAATCAGAGCGAATACATCACAACATGCCAAGGGAACGACGCCCAATCGAACAAAATCAAAATATATCAAAAATCTCGAAACTAGCAAAACCCGAGCCCCGGGCCTCCTTCTCGAAAAATTATGAAACTTACATTACCGGATTCCTCGTCTCGCCACGAGTCCGTACATACCAAGAACTCCCAAATCCGAGCTCAAATGACCTATCAAATCCCAATTTGAAAGTATAAAAACTCAAGCCCTAGCTTTTCCAATTTTTACTCCAATTTCCATGAATTAAAGGTTGATTCTTCAAATAAATAGCGTTTCTAGGTCACGAGACTTACCTCCAATCGATTCCCGTCAAAATCCTCTTCAAGTCCTACCAAAAAGCTCTTGAGGTGGTTCAAAAATGGAGGAAATATCAAATGGGTCGCGGATGAAATGTCCTTAATTAACCCTTCTGTGATGCCCAGTTCCTTCTATGCGAACGCGAGGGTCCTCTCACGTTCGCGATGAACAAAATTTCCACAGACCAATTTTTACTCTACGCGAACGCGTAGCACCAGACGCGAACACGATGCACTCCCAGGCCCTCTTACGCGAACGCGACATCACCATCGCGAACGCGATGAATAAACCAAGCTGGGCCCCCAGACTCCTCCTACGCGAACGCGGGGTCCCACCCGCGAACGCGATGACCAACAGAAACATGCCTACGCGAACGCGACCTATGCCATGTGAACGCGAAGGCAAAATTATGCCTGCAACAGCTGCTGAAAATCTGCAACACTCCAAGTCAAATTTTCTTCCGTTTGATCACCCGAAATCACCCCGAGGCCCCCGGGACCTCAACCAAAAACACCAACCTACCCCAAAACATCATACGAACTTGTTCCAATCATCAAAACACCCCTAACAACACTGAAATCATCAATTCACATCGGATTCAAGTCTAAGTTCTTCAAGAACTTCCGAAACACGCATTCGATCAAAAACCCAACCAAACGACGTCCGAATGACCTGAAATTTTGAACACACATCACTAATCACATATTAAAGCTACAGCAACTCTCGAAATTCCATTCCGACCCTCGGAGCAAAATCTCACCAGCCAACCGGAATTCGCCAAAATACTAACTTCGCCAATTCAAGCCCAATTCTACACCGGACCTCCAAAATCAATTCCGATCGCACTCCTATGCCACAAATCATCCCCCGAAGCTAACCGAATCACTGGAAATCACATCCGAGCCCTATAACTCATAAGTCAACGTCCGGTTGACTTTTCCAACTTAAGCCTTCCTTAAAGAGACTAAGTGTCTCATTTCTTATCCAAACTAATCCAAATTAACTCTAACACACCACATACCGATAACGAAACATGAAGAGGCATGAAATTGGGGAAACGGAGCAGTAACACATGGGACGACGGGTCGGGTCGTCACATCCTCCCCAACTTAAACCAACGCTCGTCCTCGAGCGTACCCAGGGTAGTACTAGAAGCCAACCAATAGCTGAATGACCTTACCAAACAAAAACCCGGGGTGATCCCACGTCACCCCATCTCACATAGGTCCGATAACACAATATAGCGAAAATTTCACAGTCCATCAAAACCGTAATCCGTAGAACCACATTGCACTTTCCGAAATCATACACAAGATCAGATCCTCACATCTATACTCAGAATAAGCCCGAACCAGCTGAAATAACCCATACCTGTAACCTCAGGTGAAATCATATGATATACCACATAACCCAAACACTCGAAACGATAGTCTCTATTCACAGCAGTTACCCACAATACCCAAATACCGATAGAAACCTCTTATTAGCTAAAGTCTTATCCCAACACTTTCATATACTGCCAACGATAAATAAAACACGCGATAAACCGTAACCATTCCTCAGATCAACCATACATGAAGCCACTTCCCTTTTGGCTAATACCACAACAGACTTCTGGGCCAAACCTCGATATTATACTTCTAACAAGCTGAAATCACATCTGTTCGAATTCATTAATGACTCCAACGATCACCTCGAATCCAACACACTACCCTGGTGATACGATACCTCAATACAGGCCTAAGCCACAACTTGCATAATACACGCACCAATAAGGAATGGTCTGCACGTTCTCAAACCAGGACAAATGACTCAAACGGAAAAGCTGTACCTCAAGCGCACCAATACCATTACAACACAAGGCTGAGACCCCGTCTCACATCATAGAAATAGAGTACCTGAATCTACCCCGAAAGGTCATACCCCCATGTGGCCTTGCCACAATGCGCGATCTTGTCCAAACACTGTTACTCATGAAGCACCTCAAGTCACTATGAAAATCGATAGCCACGCACAATTTAATGTCTGAAACCAAAGCAATTCATTACATCCACGGTGAAACAAATAACATGCGACACGCAACCCGATAGGCCATAGCCAATACTCCATTTACCGAGCAACACTCAACTACTCTTCCCGCTCGACCTTCTCTGTGAATCCTCAATAGAACCGCACCACATCTGCCCATATCCAACAAATCATAACGTCTCACAGCACAGAGAAGCAACTCATAGATCTCCTTAGATCACTAACAAGGTCAATAACGATCGAATCAACCTATCCCTCAACAATACAACTCGGGGCCAACCAAGCTAACTCAAGCTAAATGCGTAGCCACATCGGCCTGCCAACGTTCTCTATACCAAGAAGCCTGAAGATGCTCCTTCCACTACGATATCCTGCCGGACCCATACCGAAATCCACAATCTCGCCTGGCGACATGCCCGGCCACAAGAAACACATCCGAAAAAGTCCCTCAACACCGGAACTGAATCAAGGGTAGAAACCTCTGCACTGACATACATCACGAAGGCCCTATTAAGAAAGGCAATCCTTCCCAGCCGTTCGCTGCGTCTTTGAAATATATCCACTCTGCAAGAACATGATCCAATGCACCTCGCCACTCAACCCGTAGCATTTCCGACATAGCCCGTAGCACAATAGTCCAGAATAACCCCACACTAAGACAACCAGTCTGAATTTTCAACATCACATCCAAAATCTAGCATATCAGCAAATAAAGATCCATTCTAGCCTCCAAATCCTAATTGCCACTAAACGGTGCCGAATACACACGATCCACAACCACGACATAGACTGTAAATGAGAACTCCCAGTCTCCAACTCCATATAGCACACGATCCACTGTACCTGATCCCATATTTCGCTGTATGAATACATATCACACATCAAGTACCCATTCATTCCACGAAAGATATTCTAAAGTTTCCCTGTGCCATCAACAAACTCAAATATCAACAGTCGATCCAACAAGAACATGCCACAATACCACCGAAGTATTATCAGTTTACATCACCTTCCCCTTTTACTGAACATATACCCCCGTCAAATCACCAGAATAGCAATACCATTTTCCTTAATCATCTAAAGATCGATTCTTAAATCACCTGCAGCTGCCCGTGCTGCTTGAGAATTTAATGACCTTCCATTCTGAACTGAACCGAAGCCTTACACACACAAATCCCAATCCTCCACAACATATCGCATATACCATATCACACTAGGATAACATGAGAACTCCATCTCCCTTTTCCTAACCACAAACATCTATGTACTCAACTACGTACGAGAACTCTCCATTCGATCCCCATCTAGAACGAAAAATCACTACACATCCCACTGCTTCGCATGCCCCATACG
>NW_017670380.1:811413-826532 GCF_001879085.1 Nicotiana attenuata | reverse complement strand
CAATTACACATGAGATCTTCTAACAATACACATAAGAATCATACCATTCAAGAACACTCCGCAGGAGATAACCCACCTGCTTCGTCTCAATTTGGTATTTCAACATACCTTCCACCATCATATACGTTACACAGTCATTAGTCTTCCTGAGTCTGAACTCATACCGCCACATGAAATGTACTTCACTTCCCAAATAGGAGACACGAAAATATTCTTCACACGCCCATACTCGGGCCACACATCAAATCACAATAGGAAACGAACACTTAACAGCTCATCTATTAACCAGCAGACTTCTTCGTCACTACCAAGTCATATAGACACATCTCGCAGTACTAACATACTCATAACATGGATATCCAACCGCCATTCCGGCTAATAAGGACAATACTGAACATATAAGTTCAAAACACTTGCTCACACAATCAGCACCTCGGTGCTCAAGCCATAGGCAAAGTCCCGGCCTCAAGTCCTCCAGACTGGCCCAACATACTCACGAAGATCACATCTCGCCCCTGGATCGGGGAATCACAAGCCATCAGGGCACATATAATACTGAGCGCTCAGGTGCGCATACAGACGTGAGGAAGGAATTTCAAGAGTTATGTCTCAAGCTGAATCAAGTACGCACGATAAGAATTCCAAGAAAGTGAAGCTTTCCTAAAGGTTCTGCAGCCTCCCGAGGATAAATACAGACGTCTCCGTACCGATCCGCGAGACTCTACTAAACCTACTCATGACTCGTGAGACCTAGCAACCTAGGCTCTGATACCAACTTGTCACGACCCCATTTCCATACCCGGTCGTGATGGCGCCTCTCGTGAAGACAAGGCCAGCCAACTAACCCAATTCGTTTCTTTAACAATTTTAAAACATAAATGAATAGATAAATACAACTTAATGACATAGTAAATGGTATTTACAACCCAACTCAACCCGACCGGGGTGTCACAAGTCACGAGCAACTAATGAAGTATGAACACAACTACAGGGCCAATAATATACCAAAATACGATCTGGAATCAAAGGACGAAGTCCGGTGCCGCGAACGCTGGCGGTCACCTTGCTCAGCTACAATAGAAATACCTTCAATCCGCTAATAACCCGCTACCGGGTGAACGATACCTGCAACTGTACGCGAGGTGCAGGGAGTAAAGTGAGTACTTCCAACTCAGTGAGTAATAGAAGTAAATAATAACTGAGCAACAAGAAATCACGTAAAGCAACCAACGGGCTATACAGAAGCCGGGTACAATTTCCGAGAAAAAAAATAGTGAAATGAGAGAACTCTTTATAAATGTTTCGGCTCAGTTCAAATCTCTTTTTGAAAATGGTCCTTTCAATAATTACGAAAACTGTTCAAAATAGTTAGTGCTGATTAACACAGAAAATCCGCCCCTCGGGCACAAATACTACAGCATAGCAGGTAAAAATGCAAATAAGTATGCAAGATGAGCACATAAAAGTTCGCCCCTCGGGCATGATTTTCGTTACTAGTCAGTCATTGTTACCTGACCCAACGCGTGTTTCAGTGCCATTGTTACCACTGGTCAGCCATTGTTACCTGACTGGTCAGCCATTGTTACCTGACCAAAACACGTACGACAGTGTCATTGTTACCACTGCCCAATTCTAAATGGGTACCCGCGCTCACTATGGGTGTGCAGACTCCGGAGGGGGCTCCTACAGCCCAAGCGCTATATCATCATAAGGCCTGAAAGCCTGTACATATCAACATGAGGCCTGAAAGCCATCTCACGTTACACTCGAGGCCTGAAAGCCTCCTCACAATACACTCGAGGCCTGAAAGCCTCCTCACATCACTCAACATATCCTCACATATGGCCCTCGGCCTCAATCAGTCCAAAAATAATCATAAGCCCCTCGGGCATTAGTAAAGAAACAATAATGCTCAGCTTAAACAGTAGTTCAAATATCAGTTAAAACTCCAGGTTGAGTAAAAATATAGCTGAGTTCATGAAACAGTGTAATGACATTGGACTGAGTTCAAAATATATTTCAAATAGTGAGGAAAAACAGTGATGATAGCTCATAGGGAGTTCAAACAATCGGCAATAAGCCTCAAATATGGCAATAAGCCCAAGTCATAGTGAAAAACCAACAAGTCATAGCGAAATACGCGGTAAAATCAACAACCGGGACGGACCAAGTCACAATCCCCAACGGTGCTCTACCCCACGCTCTCTATCCGGCGTGCAAGTCACCTCATTATAGCACTATGGGTGCAAATCCGGGGTTTCAAACCCTCAGGATATCATTTACAATCATTACTCACCTCGAACCGGCGAAATCCCTAGCCCGCGACGCCTTTGCCCCTCGAACCGGCCTCCACGCGCGTCGAATCTAACCAAAATCAGAGCGAATACATCACAACATGCCAAGGTAATGATGCCCAATCGAACAAAAATCGAAATATATCAAAAATCTCGAAACTAGCAAAACCCGAGCCCCGGGCCTGCTTCTCGAAAAATTATGAAACTTACATTACCGGATTCCTCGTCTCGCCACGAGTCCGTACATACCAAGAACTCCCAAATCCGAGCTCAAATGGCCTATCAAATCCCAATTTGAAAGTATAAAAACTCAAGCCCTAGCTTTTCCAATTTTTACTCCAATTTCCATGAATTAAATGTTGATTCTTCAAATAAATAGCGTTTCTAGGTCACGAGACTTACCTCCAATCGATTCCCGTCAAAATCCTCTTCAAGTCCTACCAAAAAGCTCTTGAGGTGGTTCAAAAATGGAGGAAATATCAAATGGGTCGCGGATGAAATGTCCTTAATTAACCCTTCTGTGATGCCCAGTTCCTTCTATGCGAATGCGAGGGTCCTCTCGCGTTCGCGATGAACAAAATTTCCACAGACCAATTTTTACTCTACGCGAACGCGTAGCACCAGACGCGAACGCGATGCACTCCCAGGCCCTCTTACGCGAACGCGACATCACCATCGCGAACGCGATGAATAAACCAAGCTGGGCCCTCAGACTCCTCCTACGCGAACGTGGGGTCCCACCGGCGAACGCGACCTATGTCATGCGAACGTGAAGGCAAAATTATGCCTGCAACAGCTGCTGAAAATCTGCAACACTCCAAGTCAAATTTTCTTCCGTTTGATCACCCGAAATCACCCCGAGGCCCCCGGGACCTCAACCAAAAACACCAACCTACCCCAAAACATCATAAGAACTTGTTCCAATCATCAAAACACGCCTAACAACACTGAAATCATCAATTCACATCGGATTCAAGCCTAAGTTCTTCAAGAACTTCCGAAACACGCATTCGATCAAAAACCCAACCAAACGACGTCCGAATGACCTGAAATTTTGCACACACATCACAAATCACATATCGAAGCTACAGCAACTCTCGGAATTCCATTCCGACCCTCGGATCAAAATCTCACTTGCCAACCGGAATTCGCCAATACTAACTTCGCCAATTCAAGCCTAATTCTACACCGGACCTCCAAAATCAATTCCGATTGCACTCCTATGCCACAAATCATCCCCCGAAGCTAACCGAATCACCGGAAATCACATCCGAGCACTATAACTCATAAGTCAACGTCCGGTTGACTTTTCCAACTTAAGCCTTCCTTAAAGAGACTAAGTGTCTCATTTCTTATCCAAACCAATCCAAATCAACTCTAACACACCACATACCGATAACGAAACATGAAGAGGCATAAAATGGGGGAAACGGAGCAGTAACACATGAGACGACGGGTCGGGTCGTCACATCTCCAAACTCCAGATTATCTAACAACCGGAAGAAGAAAAACTAAGTACTAGAGATAGAGTAAGAGGGAGACTCGTCGGTCTGCGGACGCAGCAGATCTACCTCGAAGTCTCCGTAGTCCTCCTGCCTAACTGATAGTGCGCCTGAGTAAAGGTACCTGGATGATCTGCACATGAAAAATATGCGCAGGAAGGGCATGAGTACACCACAGCGGTACTCAGTAAGTGCCAAGCCTAACCTCGATTGGGTAGTGACGAGGAAGGTCAGGGCCATACTGAGACAAAATATAGTAATAACAATAATTAACAGTATGATAATCTAACAGAAATAATAAATACAGCAGTGAAATAAGACAGGTTAAACAAGGCAATAGCAAATACACAAGAATGGAACAACCACAGAATAAGTACAGCTCAATACCAATGGTAATAATGAGGATCTCCTAGGATACCGTCCTGTAGTCCTTTTCTCAACTGCCCAGTGGATCTCCCGGGATACCGTCCCGTAGTCCAACTATCAATGTGCAGGGGGATCTATCGCGAATCTAACCCGCAGTCCCAAAGTAAAAGTGCAGGGGGATCTACCGGGAATCGAACCCGTATTCCCAAAGTAAACAAACAAGGGGGGGGGGGGGAAGCTACCGGAATCCGACATCCGTAGTCCCAATGTAAATGCGCAATCACAACCAGAAGATACACAGAAATGGAGTACAAAGACAAGCAACGGGAAGTACTGTCCTAACATGCTTCATGTAGTACAATCAAGGCAACTTAAGTAAGTAGGCAAGTTAAAACAACTAAACATGCTGTCCTAATCTAGCACAGGTTATAGTTGCAAGTAGAATAAAGCAAATATGAAAGAAACTCAATCGCAATATCATAAGTAAAATCGGATTTTCAACAATTGGCTCAAGTACGCGCTCGTCACCTCGCGTGCAAGGCACTCAAAATACCAAATAACAATATCCTAAGGGGAAAGGTACCCCACACAAGGTTAGATAAGTCACTTACCTCGAACCGGCTCAATATCAACTAGAAACCACGCTCTTGCCACGAGTATCCGACTCCAAATGGCCCAAATCTATTCAATTCAATTACACATTGTAAATAATATTGCAAGCAACTGATTCCGCTAATAAATTTACAGCTATGGTGCAAAAATATATAAAATGACCAAAATGCCCCTCCAGCCAACGTCTCGGAATCGAATAATTTTCACATTTTCAGAACCCTCGTACTCTAATGAGTCTAACCATATAAAAATCTCCCAAATCGGAGGTCAAATGCCCACTCAAAACTCAATAGTTTAGGTAATGAAGTTTTACCCCAAATTAACCAACTTTTGATCCTAAATTCGAATTCCAATGATGTATTTAGCAATCTAATGATGAAATATAATGAAAAGGGATCAAGGAAACGTTACCCAATGATTTTATCTTCAAAACCCACTCAAAATCGCCTTCTCCCGAGCTCTCAATCGATTTTCAAACTTATGAAATTTAACCCTCGAAATTGATATTTCTGAACAGTCATTTCCGCTTCTGCGGACAAGGGGCCGCTTCTGCGGACCACGAGCCGCTTCTGCGGTTTTCATTAAAAAATCCAGGGTTCCGCTTCTGCGGTCTTAAACCGCACCTGCGGTTGCCGCTTCTGCGAAATACTTACCGCTTCTGCGGTTTCTCACAAAAGACTCAGGGCCGCATCTGCTGTAGAAGCCTCGCAGGTGCGTAACCGCATCTGTGGTAGATCCTCCGCACCTGCGGAAAAAGCTGAGGGAGCCCAAATTCGCTCCTGCGATGCTAAGGCCGCTTCTGCGGCTGCGCTTCTGCGGTTCCCAAGCCGCAGAAGCGAAAACCGCAGAAGCGAAAATACCAGAAGGGAAAAACTTCAGCTGCTGCAACACTTCTCAAATTTTGCCGTTAACCACCCGAAATCATCCCGAGGCCCCCGGGGCCTCAACCAAAAGCACCAATACCACCTAATACCTTATTCGAACTTGTACCAATCCTTAAACACCTAAAACAACACCGGAAGTCCGATTAAATCAAAGATTCAAGCCTAAGAACTTCAAATTCCAACAAAACACACTTTCGATCAAAAGCCTAACCAAACCTCGCCCGAATGACCTGAAATTTTGCACACACATCCCAAATGACATGACGGAGCTATTGCAACTTTCGGAATTCCAATCCGACCCTCGGATCAAAAACTCACTATCGGACCGGAAACATCAAAAATTCAAACTTCGGCATTTCAAGCCTAAATGAGCTACGAGCCTCCAAAATACATTCCGAACATGCTCCCAACCCCGAAATCACCTAACGGAGCTAACGGAACCATCGCGTTTCCATTCCGAGGTCGTCTTCACACTGTCCCGATTACGGACCATTTTTCAACTCTTAAGCTCTCATTTAGGGACTAAGTGCCCCAAATCACTCCGGATCCCAACACCGAACGTCCCGGCAAACCAAAATAGCAGAAATGAACTTAGAGGAAGCAGTTAATGGGGGATCGGGGCGTAAATTTCAAAAACGACCGGCCGAGTCGTTACAAATTCCATTAGATTGTGGTGACTAAGGGCCTGTCGTTTGATGAATAATACCATATTCCAAACATATTTGTTCAAAAGGAGATTCATATTTGACGCCCCTATTACGTTGTAGAGCCAACTACAAGAACTTGTTGTTTGTGTCACGACAGATCCAGAGTTAATAAATGGTGAAGTTTTTAATCTTCAAACCAATCTGACACATTCAAAATTAATAAATGGTGAAGTTTTTAATCTTCAAACAGAGTAACATCTGATACAACAAGATCAAATAAACGGTGAAGTTTTTTAATCTTCAAACCGATTATTATGTGACACAATCAAATTTAATAAATGGTGAAGTTTTTAATCTTCAAACCGAATAATAAATTGGAGTAGAAATCACTAAGATTTTAATCTCCAAAACGAGTATAAAGTCACTTAGACTTTAATTTCCGACAAATGATTAGAAAGTCACGAAGACTTTAATCTCAATAAACGAGTACAAAATCACNGAATTTCTATCCTTTTCATGATTTATGTGGAATTTATTCTCATAGGATAGATATGTATAATATGAGATCATCACATAATACATATCTATCCTATGAGAATAAATTCCACATAAATGATGAAAAGGATAGAAATTCATCAANTAGAAAATCACGAAGATTTTAGTTTCCATAAAGGGAGTAGAAAATCACGAGAATTTTAATTCACTTTCCAAATGGTTTTTCAACAAGACCATTATAACACTTTAAACAGTTTGATCTCTTTCTCTAATCAAACATATATATGTTCATCTTTACATATATTATATTCATGATCTCAAGATACTTCAAGTATTACTGTAAGCCTAATTCATGTCTTACAACCGTGAAAATAATCTTTCACATATTATATGCATGCTACCAAATTACATATTTTTTCATTTGGTCAAGGAATAATAAAATTAACCTTTAAAAGCATATACTCCAGATCATGCATACAGTTTATAATATGAGATCATCACATAATACATATCTATCCTATGAGAATAAATTCCACATAAATGATGAAAAGGATAGAAATTCATCAATGAATAATACGTAAGGTTAAGAAAGTCGAACACGATCTTTACCACTTTTTCCCTTATTGGTGAATGCTTTCGACATCTGTGTTCCTAGGAAATTACAATTCCTTCCGGTTTCTCAAGCACCTC
The DNA here is from genome assembly GCF_001879085.1 of Nicotiana attenuata. Taxonomy (NCBI): domain Eukaryota; kingdom Viridiplantae; phylum Streptophyta; class Magnoliopsida; order Solanales; family Solanaceae; genus Nicotiana; species Nicotiana attenuata. The sequence goes on along the minus strand of NW_017670380.1, from coordinate 819,042 downwards.
AACTTTTCTAGCTTTCTCACCATTGCATGCCATTTAAATAGTTTAAAGTCGCCGTCTAAGACACTCTTAAAAGTGCATGACGAAGTCAATTTGCAATCAATTCATCGAAAGACTGAGTGAAGAATAGAAGAAATATCTTTTGTCAAATTAAGTAGTACTAGTATTGTTGGCAGAAGAATACCAACTTCAAAATTACCAAACCAAAGTAATAAAGTCGGCATGCCATTTCGGAACAATTTACTTCAAGGTACTTTTTCGTAGTCCGTTCCTTCGAGACTAGGCCATATAAGAACCAGAAACAAAATTCTTACTCTGCCACGCTTTGCTAGATGAAGCGACAGAGATTGCAAGCGTCTTTTTATATCAAATTTGCTTTAGTCTCCCGAAACAAAATATAAAATGGACACAGAGATTTAATTAAATTCCTTAAGAATGTTGGTATTACTGTGTTCAAAATCAGAAAAATCAGATAAGCAAACAAACGTTAGTTCAATAGACAAATCGTAAAATAATTCCGAGCCCACCGAATTCACAGTGTGTCATTAAGGAATTTAATCCCCTCACTGTTGTCCAAGATATACAGATTAATTTCTCCCAGGATAGAACGGAATAACTATTCTGTGATAACGGCACTTCAAATCACACAACTTCAGCGAACTCAACAAACGGAGCAAATCACACTTGACACTTATGTTTATTTAGAAAATAATGCAACAATGTAGAAAAGAGGACAGAAGATTTCAGATTTTTTCATCCCTAAAAATTAGACCAAGCCTCTAAATTTATAGACAAAGGAACGGTGAGATGGAGAGGTGCAATCCAAAAGATGGCTTTTCCATTTCCCATTCACACCCTTTAAAGAAAAACGCAACAAAAACAATTGGGGAAAACTTTGCTAATGTATCAATCGTCTAAATTTATCTATTTATGATTGACTATTGTTACCTAATTAGGCTTTGACTGTGTACTAATCCATTTTGGCCGACTTTGTGGCATTTCTTCTTATCAAGTGAAAATATTAATAAAAGCAGGAGTAGATCTATCCATCATTATCACCATCTAATTAATTACTTAAAATAAAAAATTTATAGCGACAGTGGGATATTGTATGGAAAAAACTTGAGTGATAAACTTAATGGATGGACATTGTCTCTTAAGTTGAAGGGGGAAGATATTTGGAACGAAATAACAGCAGGTAACATTTATTTGACTCACATGAAATAGTAGAAGAAATCAGAAGTTTTAGTTTCTTCATTACTTTCTTTCACTGCAGATTCACATATTTGGTATCTTCTTACAACAATGATCTTCTTTCTTGTCTATACCATTAATTTTGAGACTGTGACAAATTAAAGTCTTTCAAAATTATCAATTTGTTGCAAGTAATTGAAATTTAGTGTAGTAGTAGTACTCAATATAGTAGCTGTCTTTAGAGTTCAGTATATTCATGATATGTCCAGCCATATTTTGTTTAGCTACTTGGTTGATTAGTGGAGAAGAAACTTCATTCTTTTTTAGGGTAAAGTTGATGTTTGAGAATATATATTATCTCTGCTAATGTAATATATTTTGCTTCTTATTTTTGTTGAGCTAGTTGCTTGATTAACGGAGAAAATTTTTACTCTTTTTAGGGTAAAATTGATGTTTGAGCAGCTATATATTATCTCGGCTACCGTGACTTTTCGCTTCTCTTTTTTCATTGTGTAAATCTGTTTGAGAAATTTCAGCGGGAAGAAGCTTAGATTGCAGCTAGCTTTTTAGTTTGCAACGTGTACATACATCTTTTAATGAACCACCATGCTCGTGGAGCAAGAGCAACTCAAATTATAACTTTGCAGCTTTTTTCATTTATTGGTTGTGGACTCTAGCTTCTATTTTGCACATTTATATACACTACAAGAAAAAGGCGACCAATATTTAGCGACAGGTTAAGAATCTGGTCCTTAAAAGCATACTTATATTTTTTTATATAAGTCTCGAATTTTATATTTTTAACGGGCAAAAATGATCAATAATGGGTCATCAATAATGGGTCACTAGTACTCCAACTCGAGCGGGACTAAGCGCCAACATCTATTTGGCTCCTGAAAAAAATAAAGAAAAGCTGCAAAATCACTCTCTCAAAAACATAAACCTAATTTCACCTCTCAAGAACATGACTGTGAGAGACGATCGAGGGAAGTTGAAATCTGGCAAAAGACAATCAACGATCGTTCTTCTGGCAGTGCCACCCACTATTCTCTTCATCTCATTGTCCCTTTCTCGCTTTCTAAAGTATCAATTTTAATCGCCGCCGTCTGCCGAAAAACCCATCACTGGCAAACCTAGTCAAATTCGCAGTTGCAAACTCTCCAAAATCCCTAATCTTTTTAATGCTCTCCTCTGTTTCATCATTCTATGCTCTAAAGCTCCCTATTTTCCTCTTTAATTTGAGTAAGCTAAGTGCTTGGTCTTCAGTCTATTCTTTGTAGCCTTCAGTTTTGATTTGAAATATGAAAATATTTCTGATTATCTCTAAATGTGTGATAGAACATTGTTGGGTTCATGTGTATTTGATTGCCTCCATTAGTCTGTTGTAGATACATGTATTTAGGGATTTAGATGCATATTGCCTTATATATATGCACCATTCATTTGCACCATTTTGTGGAGTCCCCTTTGTTGTATGTCCATATTGTACCTGTTGTGTATAATTCTGCGTGTCCAACTCGTTTGTTTGCAAGATGAAGTTTCATCATAATTGTCTAGAAAAGGTCATTTTTGTTCTACACTGTTGAGATTATCTTATTTTGTGTCTCTTCCTTGATTAGGTTCAAACCACAAGCCATCATTATGATTTTTAATTTTATAGTTAATGTTCGGATTCTGTGGGTACTTGATTAGTGAGTTATTCTGAGGTTTTCAAATGATAGCTTTAGGCTTTGTGTGAATTATGTGATCCGTTTAGCTACTGCTTAATATGCTCCGTAGGAACCAGTGTTGTAAAGTCTCTCTTTTTGTTTGTCTTCCTTGTTGTAATTTGGCATAAGATTTTTGGGTTCCACAAAATTGATACTAAAAGAATCTTTGTAATCTAGTTATTTATTAGATACCTCTAGATCTCCATACAAGTAGCTATGAACTTGCTTTGTGACAAAACTAGAGAATACCAAATTGTTCCTTCCTTCGTTGTATTTCAGGTGAAAATCCTATCATGAAATGTTCCAATGGATATAATTTTATTTACCTATGGTAGTTAATTTGCTAAGTCATGAATATTTTGGAAGTTTCTTGGAGTTAAGATCTTAGCAAACGCAAGTGATGCTCTTCGTTGCATCAAATGAATGTGTGTTTGACAGTTGATTTATCTTACTAGGCTACTAGCTAAGGAATCTCACTACAATATCATGGATGTACGTCAAATGACAATCAACTTCAAATTATTGCAACAAATGCCATGAACTTCTATGATCTATGTGTATTATGCTCTAACTTTTTTCCCCGTGCTTTTGGATTTCCTCGGGTATATCTAGTACTCTTATTTCTTTTGTCGACCATGCATGGATAGTAGAGGGTGTTTCTTTGATCTTTGTTACTCTTAATCTAGAGCAATCGTTGTTGGTCTCTTTGCAACTTTGCTCATTGGTTTGATGGAGAGATAAAGACTAATATGTGGGATTGTGGGTCACTAGCTTTTAAGTAATTAAATGATATGCAGTACCCGTCTTAGTGGAAAATTTCCTGCGATAATGAAAATTGGCTTGTTATCCTAAATATCCTATTGACTTTTCGAGTGGTGGAAATTCTATTAGTCATTGGAAGTATGATGTTAGATATCTCTTGCTTTTGATGACTTTCCCTTGCTCACCTTTCAAGGTAGTACCTCTTACGTTCTTATTCAGGACGTTGTTCTGTTACTAATTTAATTGCATTTTCTAAGCTTATCAATTTTTCTGTTCTACTGGGTTGATAACAATGAGTTCTCTATTCATGACAACTATTTTTTCCTTTTACAGTTAGTATAACTTTTTGCTCTATGACTTCTCCTTAGAGCTTGAACATTTTTCGTGTTCTATACAAATAATTATGCAATTACCTTTTATTTTTCTCATCATGTAGTAGCTAGCATCAGCTAGTCAAATGATAGTCCATGAAAGATCATTTCTTCAGAAACTGCAAGTCTATTTATTCCAAACTCATAGGATCCTTATATTACTAGTGTGAGGTAATGGAAAATAACATAATTTTACCATGTTCTCATCATCGTGTACATCAAAGACCGACACTTAACTTCTCCATTCAAAAGTCACCTGGTTTTCGATTCCCAATACAATGATGTTCTTCCATATTCTTTATATAGTGATTTAAGTGAAGTTTCTATGCACTTTGAAAGGTGCATTTGTTGGGCAGGAATATTAGTAGTAGTTCCATAGTAGGTTATTTATACAACATATACATTTACCATTTTTTTTTAATTAAATTTCCCATGCTGGGGGTTGTATATTTCATCAGAACAGAGGATTACAAAAGGGTATGTCCTTGCCCTTGAAAATACAACATAAGGATAAATAGCTATCCTTCAAAAAAAGGGGGGTAAGGAGAAATATATACATCCCTAACCCATTACAAAGCAATTAGTTAGCTCACAAAAAAATTTGCCTTATCAAATTTGGTTCTAATACTAGGCATCTGATTCTTGTCTAGCTGGAAAGGGCCTTTTGCACCTTTGGGGAGTTGTTGAAACGTAAAGAAGTATGATTCTATTGAAGAAGTAGTCGCTAGCTTAGCTAGGTAATCCGCCACTTGATTAGCCTTTCTATAGCAGTGAACGACATTAACATTGGCTTCCTGAATCATCTGAGAGGTACACTCCATGATGTTGTTCAACTTATAGTTGCTGGTTCTATTTTCTTTGAGCATATTTGCCACAATCAATGAATCCAACTCCAACGTGAAGCCTATGTAGCCATTTTGAACACACCAATTACAACCAAACCAAGCAGCCTGCGCTTCTATGTAATTGTTGCTACTCCCCTGAGTTGAAACTGAAAAAGCCATAATTAAGTTTCCCTTGCCATCTCTGAGAATACCTCCAATCCCGGCTTTTCCATTCTCCTTGATGAAGCTGCCATCCGTATTCATTTTAAAGTAGCCATCCTCCAGTTGACAATAATAGCTTTAGGAATAGGCTGAAGATTTTGAACTTTTTCACAGTAGTTGTTCCAAGGCATTGAGATTTTACAACTAGGGAAGGCTTTGGCGACTGCAGCTCCAATGATCCAAAAAACTTGATGCTCCATTCTAACCAAGTTGAACTTCTTTTGACTACCGTATTTGCAAGAACGCCTTTCTTTCCAAATTGTCCAGCAAATAATAGAGGGGGTAATTTGAAGAATCAACTTGTGAACTGCATTTCGCTCCTTAACCTGCCACCACTTGTTAATGGTGTATCTAACTGCCCTTTGATGATGAATAATTCCTAAGGAGGAACCTATTAGTTTCCAGATATAACTAGCTGCTTCTCCTTCCATGAAAACATGTTGAATGGTTTCATTTTTAGGATTAGCACAACAGTTACATCTAGAAACTATTTGTCTTCCAAAGTTGACTATCACATCATCAAAAGGAATTTTTCTATACCATAATCTCCGAGTAAGAAAAGAAATTTTAAAAGGGATAGAAGAATGCCATACCTTACTTAGCAGATGCTCCTTTGGTTTACTCTTTCTGATAAGTTGCGCAGTAGTCTTATTGGAGTATCTTCACATATACATTTACCATTCATATTTGGTTTATGCTGAGTAGTAGGACCAATAACGTTACATCTACTTATTACTTATCAGGAGGTTTTCTCAATTGAATAAGTGAAGAAGTAAGCTTCTTAGTATGTCATTTCAGCTCACTAGTTCCTGCTATTTTTTTAAAGCTATTGCCAAACCAGAGTCTGAATATTCTTGGTTCATCGTCTAGTTTCAGAAATATTGCTAACCTTCAAATCCAGTGGATAATTTTCTGACATAAACGGTGTAGTAGATATAGTAGCTCTCTAATAACAGCTTGGATGTTTAGTCTTTCAATGCACTTGTATGGTACTAGAATATTTTGGTTCAAGCAGATGGCAGAGTAACTAGAAACTAAAATTTGGAATGCAACCCCTGATTTCTTACGAACTGGAATATATTTTGTGCGATTGGTTTGTGGACATTTTTCTTTTCTCTAAACAACAAGTTTATACATTTTACAGGATTTGGAGACTCTAGTTTACAAGTCAAGATGCAAGTTTGATTATCTGAATTAGATATTGTATAATATCTTTGGAAAACATGATATGGAAAGAGCATGTATTATTCATGTGTCACAATTTCTGGCAATAAATTGTTATACCAGCTTTTTGGTCGAAATTATAAATAGACTTGGAGGACCAGAATTTTGGTCACCATAATAGAGCCAAGTTCCTGAGGTGGGATTCTGATAGCTGAAACCACCAACCAGAACTTAGAAATGAATGATCAACCAATATCCCAGCATCATACAATAGTTTCTGTAGAATAACTACATCTTCTGAACAACAAATATTGAAAAGAAAAAGAAAAGAACTTGTCAGCCTTATAGAAATCCATCTTGAGCTGCACATTTGAATTTCCATTAGCACGAGATATCCTTAAAACAAGTATCAAATATCAAATGCACAAATACAAGTAGATAGAGGAGTACAGTACACCATGGAAGTTTTTGGGCCATCGTACATGCTATTCACCCTTAAATCTTTGCAATAATGAAAGTTGTCATGAATACGTACCAATAAGATAGTGACCACATTTTGCAATAATGAGATTCACATAGTTGCTTATTCATGGCATTTGTAGGATAAGTGATGCTGGAAGATCAAGATGATACATTTTGCCAAGATAGGGCTTTGGTAAAATCAAATTTAGCATTGAAAAAAACTATTAAAAGTGAAATCCAATGCCACTAACAAAAGTGTCGAAACCCAAATCATTAACACAATAATTCTTATTACAGTTTACAAGCAACATATTTACTCACTTCTGCAATTATCCAAGTTGAGAGAGAAATTGGAGAAGAAACCAATGTAACCAAATTAAGTGGTCTGTCAAAATGCGCACGTGCACGTGGTTTGGAAGCTACATGAGTCAGAATCTAATGTTGCGGCATGTGACAACTTTGGATTTTTTGTTGTTTCTTATTTTGGAAAAATGTGAGATGATAATTTCTTTCCTGTTTCTATGAGTTGATTGGAATTGCACTGATATTTAATTTATTCGGAGCTATTAGAGCGGGATCCACCTTTTGGGGAATATGAGTCGAAGCAATAACAAGAATATTTCTAGTAGAACATCTTTCACAATCCCTTGAGAGATGGTTCACTAATAGAACTAATTTGATCCTGAAAATAATAGAATAAGTAAAGAATTACGCAATACTTAGCCTTAAAACGGTGGACATAAATACCAAATTCCCTGTAACGGGTCGTCGCCCTTAATTCCGTGTGAGGGCATTTAACACACCTTTATGAATGTTATACCTTCCGGTGACAAGCGGAATAACCGTTTTCAGACTTTGGCCATCTCCGTCTTGGGTTCCACTTGTCTTTCCTTTATATGACCATGTATCATATCTCATATATAT
>NW_017670380.1:806939-811403 GCF_001879085.1 Nicotiana attenuata | reverse complement strand
ATCATATCTCATATATATATATATATATATATATATATATATATATATATATATATATATATATAAACTAGATGTTGGTGCCCGTGCATATGCCCGACATCATTGTTTGTACATGAACAATATATATTGACAAAATTCAAAGCTGATAAAATAAATCCATACTTGGCGTAGTCGTATGGAAAAAGAAGTAATACTATTAAACTTGTTAAATATTCACTACATATTAACGGTTCGTTTCTTGTACATCCATTGATCAACTTTGTTGCTCAACATGTAGCTGCAAGCCTTCAACATAGTATATCTTTTAGCTTACTTCTATAGTATATTCTTCTTATTTTTCCTATAGCGCCAAAGCATATATCACACGACCTGGTGACATACCATCCATGCCCCTTCACTTCCTCCGCCATAAAAAGTCCTGATCCTTTTATTTGTCATCCATTCCATGTGGACTCCTCCCGTTGTGATGTCTCCGGGGCACTTCCTCACTGGATTCATCCCTCTATAGACAAACTTCTCGGTAGCCGCTTCATGCCCTACTAGAGAGCGCCAAACAAAGGCAGATACCTATGGGTTCACGGAATCAATAACTTTTTTCTGCGGTACTCATATGTTTCAACTATTATTTTTTCTTCTGTTTTTATCTGTATTCAATACTATTTTTACTTCTGTTTTTTTCTGCTGTTCTCATCTGTTTCAATTACTGTTTCCAACTATGTTTAATTTTCTTTTTTTTCTTCTGTTCTCATCTGCCATCACAGGGGTTATTAGATGCTGTGAGCACTGTACTACCTGATGCTCATTACAGGTATTGTGCTAGACACATTGAAGCCAACTGGTTAAAAAAATGGAGGAGTGGGAAAATGAGGAAGTTGATGTGGTGGTGTGCTTGGAGTACTTATGAAGAAGAGTTTAAAGATCAGTTGTTGAATCTTGGGGGGATGTCAGAGGATGCTGCAAGGGACTTGATCAACTATCCACCAAAGACATGGTGTAGAGCCTACTTTGATACACAATGTAAAAATCTAATGGTGGATAACAATTTTACTGAGTCCTTCAATGCATGGACTCTAGATGCTAGACATATGCCAATTATCAAGATGTTGGAGAACACAAGGATCAAGGTAATGGAAAGGCTTGCAGACTATGAAGGCAAAGCAATGAGCTGGAATGACAATTTCAGTCCACCATGTATGAAACTATACCATGACTATAGGGCAATATCACATGCTTGCACTTTGAACTTTAATGGAGATAATGACTATGAAATAACAGAAGGTAAAGACAAACATACAGTGAATCTTGAGAAGAAGAGATGTACCTGTAGGTTGAGAGATTTATCTGGAATTCCTTGTCCCCATGCTATTAAGGCATTGATGCATGAGAAGATTGAACTAATGACACAAAAACACTGGTGGTATAGTAAGGAGGCTTACTTGCTAACATACAAGTACAAAATTCAGCCTGTTAGAGAGGTGCAATTCTGGAAAGTTCTGCGTAGTCAGGACATGGAGCCACCTGAATTGTCAAGATGGTTGGAAGACCCAAAGTAAAGAGGAATAGGGTTGCTGATGAAGCTTTGAAGAGGAAAGGTGAGTGGAGTAGTTCAAGGAAGGAATTATAATGACATGCAGACAGTGTGGTGATGAAAATCATAATGCAAGAGGATGTTACAAGGTAAAGATTTATATTTATTGTAGTTTATGAAATGTGACGACCCAAAGGGTCATCACCTTTTTTCTTACCCATTATGTGCTTTCGAGACCTTAAAAACCTCATTTAGAGTCACCTCGATTTGCGTGCGCAGTCCGGGCGCGTAGCCGGAAAACTTAAATATGAAATTCTGTGAAAAATGCTAAATTTTGGTGTTAAAATGAATAAGTTTGACTTTGGTCAACATTTTGGGCAAACGGACCCGGACCCGTGATTGACGGTCCCGGAGGGTCCGTAGGAAAATATAGAACTCGGGCGTATGCCCAGAATCGAATTTCGAGGTCCCGAGCCCGAGAAATGAATTTTTAAAGGAAATTGTTTTTCTGAAATTGTTAAGGAAAATTGAAATGGAAATTGATTAGAACGTGTTGGTATCGGGCCCGTATTTTGGTTCCGGCATCCGGTACAGGTCTTATATGTGATTTAAGATGTTTCCGTAAAGTTTGGTTGAAATCGGACGTCGTTTGACGTGTTTCGGGCTTAAAGTTCTAAATTTGAAACTTAATGAAGTTTGAAGAAAAACTCTTGATTTTGAGGTTTGATTCATTATTTTTGATGTTATTTTGGCGATTTGATCGCACGGTTAAGTTCGTAGGATGTTGTTGAGTTAGTGCATGTGTTTGGTTAGGAGCCCCGAGGGCTCGGGAGTGTTTCGGAGTGGTTTTGGACATATGAAAATAGCAGATTTTGCTTCAGCTGTTGCAGACCCCATTTCTTCTTCGCGTTCGCGACACATCTTCCGCGTTCGTGAAGCTTTGATCTTTCTTTCATCGCGTTCGCGTGATGGCCCACTCGTTTCTTCTCCAAGCTCTTGGGCGACCATTACGGGATTTCACCAAGTTTTCACCAAAACCTTTCTTCTCCAAGCTCTTGGGCGACCATTGAAGCAATTCTTCATGAAAACCTCTTGGGTTAGTAATTCTTAGCTTATTTTCTTCCATTTCCTTCAACATCTATTGAAATTCCAGGTCTAAAACATGTGATTTAAGGTAGAAAATTGGGTATTTGGGTAGAGTTAGGGCTTTTTGATTTTTCTTGATTTAGACCTCGTTTTGGGGTCGAATTTGAAAATAAATTATATATTTGGGCTCGTGGGTGAATGGGGGATTTGATTTTGGTCCGAACCTCGTGTTTGGACCAAGCGGGCCCACGGTCGATTTTTGAGTTTTTGGAAAAAATGATGGAAAAGCTATAACTAGGCATTGGTTCGTATTGTTTAGCATTTATTGATGTATTGAAGTCATTATTGTATAGATACAATTGATTTGGAGCCGAATTCGAGAGGAAAGGCGGTTATTGAGGATTGAATTGGCCGTGGAGGTTTGAGGTAAGTGTTTGGTCCAACCCTAGCTTGAGGGACTAGGAGTTGAGTCTTATTTGTTAATTGCTTCTTGTTGAGTACGACGTATAGGCATGGTGACGAGTATCTATACGTTGGTGTCAAGCATGACCGTGAGTCTTAAATTGATAGTTGTTGTGTTCTTAAATGACACTTCGGATGCTTTAAATTGATGACTCTTGATATTGAGTAGAGATTTAGTTTATTCCCGTGGACTTTATTTATGTTTGAGTACTGGTATTAATCGAGCTGAGTAAGAGTTGCGCTAGAATTTGGTTATAGCTGATTCTCCCTTGCCGGGATGGTTATTTTGATATTGTTGTTCCCTTGCCGGGAAATTATTATTTTATTGCATTTGTTTTCCTTGACGGAATTTTATTGTGACTTTATGTTGAATTGAAATGGGAGCGGGTGATACACCTACCACAAGATATTGATGAAATGGGAGCGGGTGGTACGCCTACCACAAGATATTGATGAAATGGGAGCGGGTGGTACGCCTACCACGAGATTTGATGAAATGGGAGCGGGTGGTACGCCTACCACGAGATTTGATGAAATGGGAGCGGGTGGTATGCCTACCACGAGATTTGATGAAATGGGAGCGGGTGGTACGCCTACCACGGAAACAATGAGAAATGGGATCGGGTTGCACGCCTACAACGAGATGTGTACTGACAGTGAAATCTGCTTTTATATTCTCTTATCCGTGTTAGAGTTAATTTTTTTATGTTCCTATTATTCTCCTGCAATTCTGTATTATCTATTATCCCCGAAGCAGTCCCCCCTCCCATTTAAAATGTTTATTCTTGTTATTTTCCCGCTGTAGATGTACATATATATATAACTGCACAGGTTTATGTGGTAGTCCGGTCTAGCCTCGTCACTACTTCGCCGGGGTTAGGCTAGGCACTTACCAGCACATGGTGTCACGATCCGGATTTCCCACCCTCGGGAGTCATCATGGCGCCTACTAATAGGAGCTAGGCAAGCCAACTATCAATTACCTCTTTTAGCGAACATCGTCAATATTAGAAAGCAATAAAGCATTAATAATAAAACGGAAGTCTCAAATATATTTAACTGAAAGAAATGCGGAAGTTTAACAAAATCCTCTACCCAAGACTGGTGTCGCAGTACTCACGAACGTCTAGAGAATACTAAATACAAGGTTCGAACGAAACATAAAACTGTTTGCTTCGGTACAAATGATAACAAACTGAATAAAATAGAAAGGGACTCCGGGCTTGCGGACGTCAGCAAGGCTACCTCGAATGTCCCTGGACTGAAGTCAGCTCCCGAATGCTCCTACTGCTGTCCAAAAGCTGCTGCTCCGGTACTGTGATCTGTGCAAAAAGATGCACAGAGTGTAGCATCAGCACAACCGACCCCATGTGCTGGTAAGTGCCTAG
>NW_017670380.1:795479-806823 GCF_001879085.1 Nicotiana attenuata | reverse complement strand
AAATGGGAGCGGGTGGTACGCCTACCACGAGATTTAATGAAATGGGAGCGGGTGGTACTCCTACCACGAGATTTAATTATTGAAAAATGGGATCGGGTTGCACGCCTGCAACGAGATATGTGCTGATAGTGAAATCTGTTTTTATTTCCCTTATCCGTGTTAGAGTTAAATTATTGATGTTCTTTATTATTTTCTTGAAATTTTGTATCATCTGGTATCCCCGAAGCATGTTCCCCTCCCATTTAAAATGTTTGATCTTGTTATTTTCCCGTTGTAGATATATACATATATAACTGTACAGGTTGATGTGGTAGTCTCGCCTAGCCTCGTCACTACTTCGCCGAGGTTAGGCTAGGCACTTACCAACACATGGGGTCGGTTGTGCTGATACTACATTCTGTGCTTTTTTGCACAGATCCAGGTCACGGACAGCAGCAGTAGCTCGGGAGCCAGACTTCAGTCCACCGAGACTCCGAGGTAGCCTTGCACGCGTCCGCAGGCCCGGCGTCTCCTCTATCTTATATTACATTCTGTTATCTCATGTTTCGAGACAAACAGTGTTATATTCCTTTCAAACGACTGTATTTAGTACTCTTAGTAGTCCGTGGATGATGTGACACCAGGTTCTGGTTAGAGGCATGTGTTGGTCTTCAGGATAGTTTGGTTTTATATTTTATTTAAGTGTTCCGCTTTAATTTCATATTTCGCTGTTATTTAAATATTTAACGCTTGTCGTTATGATAGATAAAAGGATCTAAAATGAAATAGGTAGGAGTTTATGTTTTGTGGCTTGCCTAGCTTCCACGAGTAGGCGCCATCACAACCCCCGAGGGTGGGAAAATCCGGGTCGTGACATGAAATAATTACAATTTTTGTAGATTATTTATTAACTATTGTCTTTGGTTGGCAGGGTAGTGGGGCTGGACTTAGTTCAAAAAAGGGGAAAGCTGTGGGCAATACCCCCATATTGACATCTTGAGAAGATGAAACAAAAGAGTTTGGTGAAGCATTATTTGAAACTGAAGTGGGAACACAACACTCACAACAGTCAGTATTTAACATTCAAGTTGGAACACAAGAGTTCAACAGTTATGGACCTGATGTTGGAGATGTTGAAGAGCCAACAATAAGGCCAATGATTATATCTGAGACTGACACAAGACTAGCCATGAGAAAGGTACAGATGATTGCAACTGGTACAAGAAGGATCCAGTTTACTGGAGATGAAACAGGTGCAGCAACACCAACGAACCTGCCTTATTCATCAACAAAGGCTACTTGGAATGGAAAACCAGCAATTACTTCAAGCCAACTTCAATCAGAAGTTAGAAAAAAGAAGTACAAAATGAAGGCAAAGAAGGGCCAAGGACAACAAGCAGATGATTGAAAGCTAGTTTGCTGTTTTTGTAATTAGCACTAGCTGCTAGACTGTTTAAAGTATTATTTTTTGTAGTTAGCACTAGCAGCTAGACTGTTTAAAGTATTGTTTTTTTTTAATTAGCACTAGCGGCTAGACTGTTTGAAGTACTATTTTTTGTAATTAGCACTGGCAGCTAACCTACTATTTTTTGTAATGTTCAGCTAAGCAAAATACTGTGTGAATACAGTTTGAAACTGCTAAATGTGCAGTTTTTATGTCCAGTTTTTACAGTGTTGTTTAGTTTCAATTATGTGCAGTTTTTATGTCCAGTTATTGTAGTGTTGTTTTGCTTCAATTCTGTGCAGTTTTTATCTCCAGTTATTGAAGTGTTGTTTAGCTTCAATTCAAAGTTCAGACAAAAAGGTTCTGAAGCAGAAAACATGGTGTCTATATGGGTCTTTTTCGATTTTAGTCTGCGGGGAGGCCTCTAAAATGGCTAAATGCTTCCATCTTTGAAAAGGATAAGAGCAAATTCACAAGTCCTTTTATCTCATGCCATCCAAACAGTCCTAATTCATACCTGTCGTCTCTGCATAATTTTGTCTAGTGTATGCTCATATTTAGCAAATCTTAGTCCTATATTCGTCTCATCTACACTTGAGATACAATACATCTTAGTCCTATATCTGCTTTACCAAGTCTAGATGATACTAAGACACTGCTACTTCGTGTGATGAACAATTTTAATAAGGTTTGAATACATAGACTATTACATGATTCGGAAATATTGGAGACAAGTTCACAACATAAACTATTACATGATTTGGGAAGATCGGAAACAAGTTCACTTCATAGACATACATGATTCGGGAAGATTGGAAACAAGTCAAAATTACATAGAACAAACATATACCTAACAAAAGACCAAACTTTTGAAATTCTAAGCAATGATCATTACATGGATCATTTGGTAGCACATACTGGCATGAACACAATAAGGCAAGCGAACAACCAAATCAAGAAAATCGACTTCCGGAATACTTTTCCCCTCAACTCCACAATCTTCAAGTTATCGTTCAATAGCAGACGCTTCAAGTGCATCCAATCTTTCCCTCATCTCTGTTATCGTTGCAGCATCAATAACAGCAGAAGCTTCTAAATCATCTATCTTCTTCAACGACATATTTCTTTCAATTTCAAAAGCTTCCAATTTTCTCTTTTGACTGCTAATGACGATTACAGCTCGCGGGGAAATTCAACATCGTCCCATTTCCAATACCCACAACCTTGTTTCTGCCAAGTAATTATACAATAAACTCTCCGATTATGTTCCGACAAAAATAAAACGTTACACAAAAAAATGCCGAATTGCATTATGTAAATTATACTTACTTCAGTCAATGGTCACTTGTAAAAGTCTCCCACAGTTCATTGGAGTTGTCGCCGTAAAATGATGCGCTACAAATACACAACGACACTTCCTCTTTGAGTCAATTGAGCCGCTTGACCCAGCAGACATTTTGAACTCTTTAACAATAAAGCGTTATGCTGGGGGAAACGTGAAATGATGCGCTAGAGAGCTAGGGTTATCAGAATGATAATGGAGAAATTGGATTTAACGGAGGTTTTAGTGTTGCTGATTTGGGGAAGACGACTGGAGAGTGAAGGGTATTGGTTTTGTTTTAACCGGGTTGGGTTTGGGTAGATGGACCTAACCAAGGTTAGAATTAAGTGGGGCATGGGTTAATTCGGACCAATAATGACATGACACGTGGAAATTCAAGTCTTATAAATATTTTTTAAAAAAAAATTCCAGCCGTTAGTCAAATAATGGCATAGAGGGGCTATTTCGGTAACGGCAGTGGCATGGAAATAGCAATTTTTTAACGGATGGCATGGATAAGCCATTTCTGAAAGTTGAGTGGCATTTTTAGACCTTTTTTGTTTGTTTTTCTTGTGACATGATGCCAAATATGTCATCGATTGACATGCAAGTTTGTCTATGAAGAGCGGATCTAATTGTATTAGTGTCTATAATTGATTTCTTCTGTGTAATACTAATCGATAGGACTTCATTGGTAAGTGCTACAAGATCTCGTGCATTGGAACCCATGGTTATGGACCCGAATCCGTTAGTATGGAACATTTTCTTTTCCAAGTCAAATCCCCTAGTATATGAAAGAGGGAAAAAGTGCTTTCGTTGTTGTGGAAGAAGAAGCCTTCGTATCTTAATGCACGTATTTAATTTATGCGGAGCTATTAGAGCGGGATCCACTTTTTGGGGAATATGGGTCGAAGCAATAACAAGAATATTTCTAGTAGAATATCTTTCACAATCCCCGGAGAGATGGTTCACTAATAGAACTAATTTGATCCTGAAAATAATAGAATAAGTAAAGACTTACGTAATACTTAGCCTTAAAATGAAGATGAAATAGTAGAGATGACAGTTCCGTGAACAAGGTTTCCGGGCACGGCAAAGATGAAATCAAAAAGAGAAAGTAAAATTGTATAAGCTTTGTATAGAATGTAGTGTATGTTTGCCGGAAAAATCATCTCCTTTACAATGATAACTAAGTTCACTTTTTATAGCTGTGCCTAGGGAAGGAGGTCCTAGGATCGTGTTCTCCTTTAATGTCAATTATGAGGTTCATAGATGAAGATGTAATGGTGGACATAAATACCAAATTCCCTGTAATGGATCGTCGCCCTTAATGCCACAGAATATCCCTTACTAAATGCTACCGTGTGAGGGCATTTAACACACCTTTATGAATGTTATCCTTTCCGGTGACAAGCGGAATAACCGTGTTTGGACTTTGGCCATCTCCGTCTTGGGTTCCACATGTCTTTCCTTTAGATGACCATGTATCGTATCATATTTTACCATATACAGTCATATATATACATGTTGTAGTAGGTTAGCATTGTATGCATATTTCACTTCGCAAAAATGCCCTTATTATTTAAGAGCCACCATACTAAGCTTAAGGGCTTTTTGGTCCTTCTCCAAACCCAAAACAATTAAGCCCAAATAAATTAATATCTATACGTTCCCACGCTACTAATTGCTCTGGCGGGAAAGATTTACACTCTATTTTACGTCTCCAACATTGGTTCTTCCCAGATTCTAAAAGGATTTTTTTGCTCAAGTTTTTCTCCTTGCCTTGCCGCATATTTGTGATGATGTAAAACTTTAAATTCTTATTTTCGTATCAGAATCATGGTATAAGTTTTTTGTAATTTATTTTTCTTTTGATTTGTTTATGCCACCATTATTTCCATCTTATTTTGTCCTTTTTCTTAATCAAACAATCTGTATCGACAAAATTTTATATTTTTGTTGGCTTTAAATATAGGTGCTTAATAATATTTTCGTCGATTTTACGGTAAATGTCTCTAAAAGTCATTGTCCATGTGGTGATGATGAATGTTATATTAATGGAGAAATTACTGGAAGATCATATGAAGAACTTAGACATGAAAATATTGACATGGGTTTAGTGACTTGTATAAGGGCAAAGTGTTTAATAGTGATGATGAAGCTTATAATTGCTATGTAAATTTTGCTAAACAAATTGGTTTCTCAATTAGACGAGATCGCTATTTTGGAAGTACAGAACGTCCTACGGGAATTTATAGGAGAGATTACGTTTGCCATCGAGCTGGAAGCCCTCATCCTCAGAAGGTTGTTGAAAAAGAGCGACAACGAGACCGAAAATCTTCTAGATGCAATTGTAATGCTAAGATGTGTGTTGCAAAAGAAATAATTGATGGCGTCACTCGTTCGATAGTGGTGTATTTTGATAATATCCACAATCATGAACTATTGAATCATAAGGAAGTGAAATTTCGTCCTGCTTATCGAAATATTGACATTATTGATCAAAAGAGGATTATACTTCTTGCAAAAGTTGGATGTTCAATGAGTTTAATCCGAAGAGTGCTTGAACTAGAAAAGGGTGTAGATGTAGGCCACCTTTTACGGAAAAAGACATCAGGAATTTTGTTCAATCACAAAGTTCTACCAATATTGAATATGATGCTTTGGAGCTATTAAAAATTTATAAGAGTTTGAAAGACAAAGATGTTGATTTTCAATATGATTTCACGGTTGATGCATGCCAAAGACTTGAAATATCATTTGGGCATTTGGGGACTCCATTCGTGCTTATGAGATTTTTGGAGATGTAGTTGTTTTTTATACTACTTATCGATTGAATCGTTATGAGATGCCGCTAGGAGTTTGGGTTGGCGTGAACAATCATGGAAATACCATTTTCTTCGGTTGTGTTCTGTTATTAAATGAGAAAGCATCTTCCTTTTCATGGGCATTAAAGGTGAATATTATTATATTCTCAAAATTATTTTAATATTTCTTTCTTTATTGCTAATGTCTATTTATTTTTGCAGAGTTTCTTACGGCTTATGAACGGAAAACATCCACAAACCATATTAGTTGATCAAGATCTTGGTTTAACAGAAGCAATCGCTAATGAATTGCCTCTCGCAAAACACGTCTTTTGTATATGGCATATTACATCCAAGTTCTCTACTGGGTTTTCTTTTGTCCTTGGTTCAAGGTATCTGCAATTTAAATATGAATCTTTATGAAATTGGTAGCGTAGAAGAATTTGAGTGTCAGTGGGAAAAATTGATTACTAAATTCGATCTTGAATCAGATAGGCATATCAAATTGCTTTATGTAAACCGTGCATCATGGGCATTGCCTTATTTGAAAAGATATTTTTTTTGCTGGAATGACAACAACTGGACGCTCAAAATCTATTAATGCATATTTGAAAAGATTTTTACATGCAAGACCTAGTTTGAAAGAATTTGTTGAGCAAGTTGGTACAGCAGTTAGCATAAGAAATCGTGCTAGCGAAGAGGCAACGATGCGGCAAAAGTATTACAGTTCTCAAATTAAGACATTCATGCCAATGGAGAAACATGCATCAAAAGTCCTCACACCTTTTTCCTTCAAGTTATTACAGGATGAGATGATGCTCTCTGTTGAATATGGTCTATTTTCAAATAGTGATGAATCTTATATTGTGCGCCACTACAGCAAAACAGATGGTGGACGTTTTGTCTATTGGAATCCATTAGAAGAGGTTGTTCAATGTTCTTGTCAAGAGTTCGAATTTTTAGAAATTTTGTGCAGACATTCTATTCGAGTACTTAATGCTCATAACTATTTCATGTTGCCAGAGAAGTACTTGTTGGCTAGATGGAGGCAAGAAAATTCATTGGTACTAAAATTTTCTCATATGATGAATCCCAGTAACGATGACAATGAGTTCTAAAGTCTTCAATCTATAGTTAGAGATTTGACTCGTGAATCGGTGAAGACAAAAGATCGTCTTGATTGTGCCAAAAGGGAATTAGAAAGAGTGCTGCAAATTGTTCAATGTCTTCCTGAAAATGAGCATATCATTGATGAGCATGAACATGTTGATTTTAGCCAATCTAGAGAAAATAGTTCTCCACATGAAGATTTTCACATTGAAAATCCCCAACAATCTCAGTAAAAAGGAAGGAAGAAAGGAAAAAGGTTAGTTGGTAGTGTTGAAGCTGCTAAAAAACAAAGATACTGTCATGTTCCTAATTGTGGTGGAACTGGTCATGACTCGAGAAATTGTCCGCTTAATTGCAAGAACTCACTGTTTGTTTATGCATATGAAACTTTGTTGCTAATAGGAAGAATCTGTCACAAGAGAAGGGGGACTTCAGGCCTAACCTCCAATATTTACAAAGTTAATGAATAAGCTACTAATTTAGAGACCACAATCATACACGAGACTTCCGTCCCTATTTCAAGAATTACAAGTGCTATGAATATAAATACTTGTAAAACTTCCACAGCATCAAACATTTCAGCAGTCGCGCCCTTCAGCTTCTAAATTTCATGATTTGTACAATCACAAGCTTGTAAAACTTCAGACAAACAGTCCAGGGGTAAAAACCAGTTGCAACTAAGCCAAAAAATATAATTTCTTAGCCATGTCAAGCTATATCATTCATACCCTTTAAAAGAACATATTTCTCAAGCAAGAATTGAATCTGTTACATGACCACCAAATGTGGTGACTGCCCCACATTTTTTATATTTCTGGTTTAACATTCAGTATATCCGAAATAAACTGGTTCGACTAATTTCGATATGTGTTGGATGGACCCACTGCGGGAAAAGTTCTTCATTCCAAGGGCTCGAAACCTAGATCTCAACCATCTCACCACACCCTTCGGTGATGGGGCTACCATACCTTACTTGTTGCTAATTAAGCTGTATAATGGTGTGCTATGTGTATCAAGTAGTACGTGAATCTCTGGATATCCATAAGAATTTGTCGACAAGGGGCATGTACACATGAATTATCACCATTACTGATACCATAGGAGTTAACTTTAGAATCCCTGCAAATGCTGGAAAGAAATTTTTAGTTTGTCATCACTGTTAAATTGCACAGTCAATTGTCATAACAAATACATAAATGTCAAAGCATTCCATCTATAGAACTTCAAGAGCTTACAAATCAAAAGCCTTATCATAAAATAGAATTGTGCTACAGATATTTGTTTTTTCTGCTTATTTTTGCACAAGTGTATGGGTCTATAACTAATAGATATTGTGCTTACTCTTTGTTCCAAGGAAAATAGGAGACACTCAAAAAAGAAGTAAAGTCAAGTTAAACAATTCTACTGTACTTTCTATATGAAATTTTTACAACCAAGTATGAAAACAAAGGCAAGAAGACATTTATGAGATTAAAATGCTCCCTGCAATGCATGTCTCAATAATTAAAAATATCCATTTTAGACCTACCGTCGTGAACTTTCCTATGAATTAAAAAATTTACTGTGAACTTATCTTTAACGATTGTGAGACAAGTGCAAATCGGAATAGTTCTTACATGGACCCAAAACTAAAACTTTGTGGTACCTCTACAAGTGTCGATGCCGCTGTCTTTGTTTCCCATCAATTTTACTTGCATAACATCTAAAATTCCAAAACATGGATGAACTTGCAGGGAAATCTGGAAAAAAAAGAATTAGACACTATGTTTAAAAGAAGAGGAAAAATTTGGGGGAGTACAAAAATTCCTTGAAGATTTATATGAGGCTTACAAAATTGATATCGAAAATTGAAGATGAAGCTCATATTATCAATGAATTCATCTCTGCAACCTAATAAAAATGACAAGAGGACAGAGGTGGAGGGGTTACAAACGGGAGAGAGATCTTAATTTTTTTGGGTTTGGAGAAGGACCAAAAAGCCCTTATGCTTAGTATGGTGGCTCTTAAATAATAAGGGCATTTTTACGAAGTGAAATATGCATACAATGCTAACCTACTACAACTATGTAGTAGGTTAGCAAAACCCATATATATATATATATATANTTCTTGTACACCATTGATCAACTTTGTTGCTCAACATGTAGCTGCAAGCCTTCAACATAGTATATCTTTTAGCTTACTTCTATAGTATATTCTTCTTATTTTTCCTATAGCGCCAAAGCATATATCACACGACCTGGTGACATACCATCCATGCCCCTTCACTTCCTCCGCCATAAAGCGTCCTGATCCTTTTATTTGTCATCCATTCCATGTGGACTCCTCCCGTTGTGATGTCTCCGGGGTACTCCCTCACTGGACTCATCCCTCTACAGAAAAACTTCTCGGTAGCTGCTTCATGCCCTACTAGAGAGCGCCAAACAAAGGCAGATACCAACGGATTCACGGAATCAATAACTTTTGGCCAGGCCCTATATATATAATAAGAAATTCATTAAAAATCTATAACTATTTGACTTTAAATCTAGTTGTTATTCTATATTAACCTGAGGACGTTGTACGAACACATAAATTTCAAATCTTAGATCTGCCTCAGGCTCCTAATCCTTATTCTACAGTTCCCCCATTAATTTCTGGTCCAAATACTACAACTACATATCTATCTACCGCAGCCTCAAAGTACTCCCAAAAGGAATGAGATGTTTCTTTCAAATTCAGTTGTTTTTAGTTGCGTTAGCGGGTTTGACCAGAAATGGTATTTCAAATAATACAACCAAACATAGTAAGAACGTTAGTAGTACTAATTACTAAACATTATGCTTAGAACATTGTGATCAAACCAAACAAAGAACATCAATTTACCCATAAATATTATATCGTTCATAAGCATCACAACTTTTGGTAGTTGAATATAAATTTAATCATTATTTTAGAATTAATCATTCTTAAGGATTCGAGCACTTTGCTGGTTAACGAATCACACATAATAATTTCAAATAAATCAATACAAAAAATTTAAGTTGTGGTTTATTAGTCCATGTAATGCATTAAAAGGACTCAAAAATTAACAGTGCATGTTCTTTATTTCAATGAAAGCTTCATCATTTTGTTCACATTAAAATTTTCAAGAACATCATTGAAATTTGAGGACAACGTGATATATTGTTAAGAGTTTCAACGAAAGCATTCCAGGTTGGAAATAACTACTTGCAGGATGTAAATTAATCATGAAAGAATACTAGAATTAACTTATTTTCATACTTCATCCATGTAGTTCACAAATTAGAAGAAAAGGAAAAATCTCACTTCTAATCCATTCAAGAAGAGTTCTCGAATCCACATAGCAGAAACCAAATAAAATATTGATTAAAGAATAGCATGTTACCATCATAATTTCTTCTCAAATAATTAACATCATAACTAGTATTAAAACCCGCGCGGATGCGCGGACACTAATTATGTCAAATATTTAAATTATTTGAATTGTATATAAATAATCTTAAAATTTACACTTTCTCAGTAAATATAGATAATCATTAGATATTGACTACATGAAAAAATTAACCATTTCTTCTATTTTTCTTTTTTTGATACCATTCTTGCCGGTGTGATAGGATCCTAAAAATAGTCAGGAAGCAAAATAATAACTCATATTTATGGTAAAACAATCAAATGTTGAGGCAATGAATGACTCTTTGGATAAGACTTAACTCTTTTACCACTACTTGAACTCTTATTTGGTGTTTGATATCTCTTAAAAGTATTTCTTTCTTAAAATTTCAGTTTCTAAAACATTATTTTTCAATAATATTATTTTTATAATAATGTAATTGAAAATATTATTCTTAATTCAAAACTCATTTTAGTTGGCTACCTAAAAATATAAAAAATTCTTTAGCTAGTGATTTTTTTTTTACTCTATTTTGATATTTGACATTAAACATGATAAATATCTGAGTTATTTGAATTATATGTAAATAACCTTAATATTTAAACCTTCTAAATAAGTATAGATAATCGTCAGATAATCATTAAGAAACACTACATGAAAAAAGACTAACATTTTCTCAATTCTCGTAGTGATAATTTTATTTTTGCACTATTCTCATAGGTGTCAGTGGAACCTAAAAATAGCCACAAAGTAAAATACTAACTCATATTTATGGCAAAGCACAAAGGTTGACACGGTATAAACGATTCTTTGATTACGACGTGATTCTTATACTACGACTTGAACTCTTATTTGGTATGATTTTATCTTTCACAAAATATTTCTATTTTGAAATTTTAATTTCTACAACTTTATATATATATAATAATGATTATCTTTATAATGATGCAAGTGAAGATATTATCCTTAATTTAAAATTCACTTTAATCGGCTATCTAAAAATTTAAATGATTCTTTGGCCGGATTTATTTCAGTATGACTCCACTTTAAGTTTATCAATACCATACTTGGCTTAACTTAATGCAAACTACTCAAATTGCATTCCAATTCAAATTCGAATACCATATCAGTTTGTTAGTAATAGTGATTTTTAAAAACGACACATAACGCAAATTAAAAAAAAATATTTGAACATATCCTTATCTTATAATCTATGTATTTGAGTTGAAAAAATATATATTTGAAATCGATGAGATTAACTTTCAAATTTTTTACACTCAACAAAGATG
>NW_017670380.1:766879-794361 GCF_001879085.1 Nicotiana attenuata | reverse complement strand
GGCGTAGGCCGGTTGGTGCAGCACCTTTGACTTGGCAGGAGTTCTCCACTCTCTTCTTGGAGAAGTATGTACCGCAGCCTCGCCGAGAGGAGCTGCGCATATAGTTTGAGGGGTTGCGTCAGGGAGAGATGACAGTGTCCCAGTATGAGATGAGATTTTCTGAGCTGTCTCGCCATGCAGTTTGGCTGGTTCCGACTGATCGTGAGCGTATCCGGAGGTTTGTTGATGGTCTCGCCTATCCTCTTCGTGTTCTTATGACTAGGGAGCGAGTGTTGGGTGCCACATTCGAGGAGGTGGTTGATATAGCCCGAGAGATTGAGACAGTTCGCCGTCAGGATCGAGATGAGAGGGAGGCCAAGAGGCATCGAGGTTCTGGTAGTCACAGTGGTGCTCCTTCGAGGGGCAGTTTCAGCAGGGTCGGGATCGTTCTTTCAGGCCCGCTCAGTCAGTTAGACCTGAGTATCGAGGTGGATCTTCTGGTCGTGGTTATCAGGGTTCTCAGCGGAGTCAGCCGTCTCTCAGCGCTCTTCCAGCACAGAGTTCATCCCGTGCTCCGTCTGCTCAGGGTTCTTCCAGGCCGAGCGCATCAGCTAGTCATTCTGGCGCGAGGGGTTCCCTTCAGCCCCAGTTCCCAGCACCTGGGAGTTGCTATGAGTGTGGAGAGTTTGGGCATATGCGGAGGGAGTGTCCTCGTCGTGCTTCTAGCTCATCTCAACAGAGGGGTCAGCCCTCATCTTCTGGTCCAGTTTCTTCAGCACCCGCCCCGCTAGCTAGGGGTGAGGGTCAGGCAGCCAGGGGTCGCCCTAGGGGTGAAGGTCGATCGGGCGGTGGTCAGGCCCGCTTTTATGCTCTTCAGGGCAGGACTGATGTTATTGCTTCGGATGCTGTTATCACAGGTATTATTTCAGTTTGCCACAGGGATGCCTCAGTCTTATTTGATCCCGGTTCCACCTATTCTTATGTGTCTTCATATTTTGCTCATCATTTGGGTACGACCCGAGGGTGTCTCGCTTTACCTGTTCATGTATCTACCCCTGTGGGCGATACTATTGTTGTAGACCATGTATACTGGTCTTGTTTGGTTACTATTGGAGGTCTGGAGACCCGAGTTGATTTACTGCTATTGACCATGGTGGATTTTGATGTTATTTTGGGCATGGATTGGTTATCTCCGTGTCATGCTATTCTAGACTATCATGCTAAGACAGTCACTTTGGCTATACCGGGTGTTCCGAGGATCGAGTGGCGTGGCGTGACTGACTATGTGCCTAGCAGGGTGATTTCTTTCCTAAAGGCCCAACGTATGGTTGGGAAAGGTTGTCTATCATATTTGGCTTTTGTGCAAGATGTAGGAGCTGAGACTCCTAGCATTGAATCGGTCCCAGTTGTGAGGGAGTTTCTCGATGTGTTTCTTGCAGACCTGCCGGGCATGCCCCCGGACAGGGACATTGATTTTGGTATTGACCTGGTGCCGGGCACTCAGCCCATTTCCATTCCTCCATATCGGATGGCACCAGCAGAGTTGAAAGAATTGAAGAATCAGCTTCAGGAACTCCTAGATAAGGGGTTCATTCGGCCTAGTGTGTCACCGTGGGGTGCACCGGTTCTATTCGTGAGGAAGAAAGATGGCACAATGAGAATGTGCATTGACTACAGGCAATTGAACAAAGTAACAGTGAAGAACAAGTATCCCCTGCCTCACATTGATGATTTGTTTGACCAGCTTCAGGGGGCGAGGGTATTCTCCAAGATTTATCTCCGTTCAGGCTATCACCAGTTGAAGATCAGGGATTCAGATATTATGAAGACTATTTTCAGGACTAGATACGGGCACTATGAGTTTCTTGTTATGTCCTTTGGGCTGAGCAATGCCCCAACAACGTTCATGCACTTGATGAACAGTGTTTTTCGGCCGTATCTAGATTCGTTCGTGATTGTTTTTATTGATGATATTCTGGTGTACTCGCGTAGCCAGGAGGAGCACGCGCAGCATTTGCGGGTTGTATTGCAGAGATTGAGGGAGGAGAAGCTTTACGCAAAGTTCTCCAAGTGTGAGTTTTGGCTCAGCTCAGTAGCTTTCTTAGGGCACGTGGTGTCCAGCGAGGGTATTCAGGTCGATCCGAAGAAGATAGAGGCGGTACAGAGTTGGCCTAGACCGACCTCAGCCACAGAGATTCGTAGTTTCCTTGGGTTGGCAGGTTACTATCGCCGGTTTGTTCAGGGATTTTCCTCTATTGCATCGCCCCTGACCAAGTTGACTCAGAAGGGTGCTCCATTTGTATGGTCGGACGAGTGCGAGGAGAGCTTTCAGAAGCTCAAGACAGCTTTGACCACGGCTCCAGTGTTGGTTTTTCCATCAGCTTCAGGTTCTTACACTGTATATTGTGATTCTTCGAGAGTTGGGATTGGATGTGTGTTGATGCAGGAGGGTAGAGTTATTGCATATGCTTCTCGCCAGTTGAAGCCCCACGAGAAGAATTACCCTGTTCATGATTTAGAGTTGGCCGCTATAGTTCATGCTTTGAAGATTTGGAGGCACTACTTGTATGGTGTATCTTGTGAGGTATTCACCGATCATCGCAGTCTTCAGCATTTGTTCAAGCAAAAGGATCTTAATTTGAGGCAGCGGAGGTGGCTAGAGTTACTCAAGGATTATGATATTACCATTCTGTATCACTCAGGGAAGGCCAATGTAGTGGCCGATGCTTTGAGCCAAAAGGCGGTTAGTATGGGGAGTTTGGCGTATATTCCAGTTGGGGAGAGGCCCTTTGCAGTTGATGTCCAGGCTTTGGCCAATCGGATGGTGAGGTTAGATATTTCTGAGCCTAGTCGGGTGTTGGCTTGTGTGGTTTCTCGGTCTTCCTTGTATGACCGCATCAGAGAGCGCCAGTATGATGATCTGCATTTGCTTGTCCTTAAGAACAGGGTTCAGAATGATGATGTCAGGGATATGACCATTGATATTGATGGCGTGTTGAGGATGCAGAGCCGGATTTGCGTGCCCAATGTGGATGGGCTTCGGGATTTGATATTGGAGGAGGCCCACAGCTCGCGGTATTCCATCCATCCATGTGCCGCGAAGATGTATCAGGATTTGAGGCATCACTACTGGTGGAGGAGGATGAAGAAGGATATAGTGGGGTTTGTAGCTCGGTGTCTCAACTGTCAGCAGGTTAAGTACGAGCATCAGAGGCCGGGCGGTGTACTTCAGCGGATGATTATTCCCGAGTGGAAGTGGGAGAGGATTACTATGGATTTTGTGAGTGGTCTCCCTCGAACTTTGAAGAAGTTCGATTCGATTTGGGTGATAGTGGATCGGCTAGCCAAGTCCGTGCACTTCATTCCAGTATGTACTACTTATTCTTCGGAGCGGCTGGCAGGGATCTTTATCCGGGAGATTGTCCGATTGCATGGGGTTCCAGTATCTATTATCTCAGATAGGGGTACTCAGTTCACTTCTCAATTCTGGAAGACCTTTCAGCGAGAGTTGGGTACACAGGTGGAGTTGAGCACAGCGTTTCATCCTCAGACGGACGGACAGTCCGAGCGTACAATTCAGATATTGGAGGACATGTTGCGTGCCTGTGTTATTGACTTTAGAGGTTCTTGGGATGGGTTTTTGCCGCTTGCAGAGTTTGCCTACAACAACAGTTATCAATCGAGCATTCAGATGGCCCCGTATGAGGCGTTGTATGGGAGGAGGTGTAGATCTCCTGTTGGTTGGTTCGAGCCTGGTGAGGCTAGGCTATTGGGGACAGAGATGGTTCAGGATGCCTTAGAGAAGGTGAAGCTGATTCAAGAGAGGCTTCGTACAGCACAGTCACGTCAGAAGAGTTATGCGGACCGGAAGGTTCGAGATGTGTCTTACATGGTTGGTGAGAAGGTTTTGCTGAAGGTTTCGCCCATGAAGGGTGTCATGCGGTTTGGACAGAAAGGGAAGCTGAGTCCGCGGTTTATTGGACCCTTTGAGGTACTTAGGAGGATTGGGGAGGTGGCCTATGAGCTTGCCTTGTCACCCAGCTTGTCGAGCGTGCATCCGGTATTCCATGTATCTATGCTTCGGAAGTATGTTGGGGACCCTTCTAGCCCTTCTTTGGAATAAAAATAAATAAANCGGCGTAGGCCGGTTGGTGCAGCACCTTTGACTTGGCAGGAGTTCTCCACTCTCTTCTTGGAGAAGTATGTACCGCAGCCTCGCCGAGAGGAGCTGCGCATATAGTTTGAGGGGTTGCGTCAGGGAGAGATGACAGTGTCCCAGTATGAGATGAGATTTTCTGAGCTGTCTCGCCATGCAGTTTGGCTGGTTCCGACTGATCGTGAGCGTATCCGGAGGTTTGTTGATGGTCTCGCCTATCCTCTTCGTGTTCTTATGACTAGGGAGCGAGTGTTGGGTGCCACATTCGAGGAGGTGGTTGATATAGCCCGAGAGATTGAGACAGTTCGCCGTCAGGATCGAGATGAGAGGGAGGCCAAGAGGCATCGAGGTTCTGGTAGTCACAGTGGTGCTCCTTCGAGGGGCAGTTTCAGCAGGGTCGGGATCGTTCTTTCAGGCCCGCTCAGTCAGTTAGACCTGAGTATCGAGGTGGATCTTCTGGTCGTGGTTATCAGGGTTCTCAGCGGAGTCAGCCGTCTCTCAGCGCTCTTCCAGCACAGAGTTCATCCCGTGCTCCGTCTGCTCAGGGTTCTTCCAGGCCGAGCGCATCAGCTAGTCATTCTGGCGCGAGGGGTTCCCTTCAGCCCCAGTTCCCAGCACCTGGGAGTTGCTATGAGTGTGGAGAGTTTGGGCATATGCGGAGGGAGTGTCCTCGTCGTGCTTCTAGCTCATCTCAACAGAGGGGTCAGCCCTCATCTTCTGGTCCAGTTTCTTCAGCACCCGCCCCGCTAGCTAGGGGTGAGGGTCAGGCAGCCAGGGGTCGCCCTAGGGGTGAAGGTCGATCGGGCGGTGGTCAGGCCCGCTTTTATGCTCTTCAGGGCAGGACTGATGTTATTGCTTCGGATGCTGTTATCACAGGTATTATTTCAGTCTGCCACAGGGATGCCTCAGTCTTATTTGATCCCGGTTCCACCTATTCTTATGTGTCTTCATATTTTGCTCATCATTTGGGTACGACCCGAGGGTGTCTCGCTTTACCTGTTCATGTATCTACCCCTGTGGGCGATACTATTGTTGTAGACCATGTATACTGGTCTTGTTTGGTTACTATTGGAGGTCTGGAGACCCGAGTTGATTTACTGCTATTGACCATGGTGGATTTTGATGTTATTTTGGGCATGGATTGGTTATCTCCGTGTCATGCTATTCTAGACTATCATGCTAAGACAGTCACTTTGGCTATACCGGGTGTTCCGAGGATCGAGTGGCGTGGCGTGACTGACTATGTGCCTAGCAGGGTGATTTCTTTCCTAAAGGCCCAGCGTATGGTTGGGAAAGGTTGTCTATCATATTTGGCTTTTGTGCAAGATGTAGGAGCTGAGACTCCTAGCATTGAATCGGTCCCAGTTGTGAGGGAGTTTCTCGATGTGTTTCTTGCAGACCTGCCGGGCATGCCCCCGGACAGGGACATTGATTTTGGTATTGACCTGGTGCCGGGCACTCAGCCCATTTCCATTCCTCCATATCGGATGGCACCAGCAGAGTTGAAAGAATTGAAGAATCAGCTTCAGGAACTCCTAGATAAGGGGTTCATTCGGCCTAGTGTGTCACCGTGGGGTGCACCGGTTCTATTCGTGAGGAAGAAAGATGGCACAATGAGAATGTGCATTGACTACAGGCAATTGAACAAAGTAACAGTGAAGAACAAGTATCCCCTGCCTCACATTGATGATTTGTTTGACCAGCTTCAGGGGGCGAGGGTATTCTCCAAGATTTATCTCCGTTCAGGCTATCACCAGTTGAAGATCAGGGATTCAGATATTATGAAGACTATTTTCAGGACTAGATACGGGCACTATGAGTTTCTTGTTATGTCCTTTGGGCTGAGCAATGCCCCAACAACGTTCATGCACTTGATGAACAGTGTTTTTCGGCCGTATCTGGATTCGTTCGTTATTGTTTTTATTGATGATATCCTGGTGTACTCGCGTAGCCAGGAGGAGCACGCGCAGCATTTGCGAGTTGTATTGCAGAGATTGAGGGAGGAGAAGCTTTACGCAAAGTTCTCCAAGTGTGAGTTTTGGCTCAGCTCAGTAGCTTTCTTGGGGCACGTGGTGTCCAGCGAGGGTATTCAGGTCGACCCGAAGAAGATAGAGGCGGTTCAGAGTTGGCCTAGACCGACCTCAGCCACAGAGATTCGTAGTTTCCTTGGTTTGGCAGGTTATTATCGCCGGTTTGTTCAGGGATTTTCCTCTATTGCATCGCCCCTGACCAAGTTGACTCAGAAGGGTGCTCCATTTGTATGGTCGGACGAGTGCGAGGAGAGCTTTCAGAAGCTCAAGACAGCTTTGACCACGGCTCCAGTGTTGGTTTTTCCATCAGCTTCAGGTTCTTACACTGTATATTGTGATTCTTCGAGAGTTGGGATTGGATGTGTGTTGATGCAGGAGGGTAGAGTTATTGCATATGCTTCTCGCCAGTTGAAGCCCCACGAGAAGAATTACCCTGTTCATGATTTAGAGTTGGCCGCTATAGTTCATGCTTTGAAGATTTGGAGGCACTACTTGTATGGTGTATCTTGTGAGGTATTCACCGATCATCGCAGTCTTCAGCATTTGTTCAAGCAAAAGGATCTTAATTTGAGGCAGCGGAGGTGGCTAGAGTTACTCAAGGATTATGATATTACCATTCTGTATCACTCAGGGAAGGCCAATGTAGTGGCCGATGCTTTGAGCCAAAAGGCGGTTAGTATGGGGAGTTTGGCGTATATTCCAGTTGGGGAGAGGCCCTTTGCAGTTGATGTCCAGGCTTTGGCCAATCGGATGGTGAGGTTAGATATTTCTGAGCCTAGTCGGGTGTTGGCTTGTGTGGTTTCTCGGTCTTCCTTGTATGACCGCATCAGAGAGCGCCAGTATGATGATCCGCATTTGCTTGTCCTTAAGGACAGAGTTCAGCATGATGATGCCAGGGATGTGACCATTGGTGATGATGGCGTGTTGAGGATGCAGGGCCGGATTTGTGTGCCCAATGTGGATGGGCTTCGGGAGTTGATATTGGAGGAGGCCCACAGCTCGTGGTATTCCATTCATCCGGGTGCCGCGAAGATGTATCAGGATTTGAGGCAGCACTATTGGTGGAGGAGGATGAAGAAGGATATAGTAGGGTTTGTAGCTCGGTGTCTCAACTGTCAGCAGGTAAAGTACGAGCATCAGAGGCCGGGCGGTGTACTTCAGCGGATGATTATTCCAGAGTGGAAGTGGGAGAGGATTACTATGGATTTTGTGAGTGGTCTCCCTCGGACTTTGAAGAAGTTCGATTCGATTTGGGTGATTGTGGATCGGCTGACCAAGTCCGCGCACTTCATTCCAGTATGTACTACCTATTCTTCGGAGCGGCTGGCAGGGATCTTTATCCGGGAGATTGTCCGATTGCATGGGGTTCCAGTATCTATTATCTCAGATAGGGGTACTCAGTTCACTTCTCAGTTTCTGGAAGACCTTTCAGCGAGAGTTGGGTACACAGGTGGAGTTGAGCACAGCGTTTCATCCTCAGACGGACGGACAGTCCGAGCATACTATTCAAATATTGAAGGACATGTTGCGTGCCTGTGTTATTGATTTTGGAGGTTCTTGGGATGGGTTTTTGCCGCTTGCAGAGTTTGCCTACAACAACAGCTATCAATCGAGCATTCAGATGGCACCGTATGAAGCGTTGTATGGGAGGCGGTGTAGATCTCCTGTTGGTTGGTTCGAGCCTGGTGAGGCTAGGCTATTGGGGACAGAGATGGTTCAGGATGCCTTAGAGAAGGTGAAGCTGATTCAGGAAAGGCTTCGTATAGCTCAGTCGCGTCAGAAGAGTTATGCGGATCGGAAGGTTCGGGATGTGTCCTATATGGTGGGTGAGAAGGTCTTGCTGAAGGTTTCTCCCATGAAGGGTGTTATGCGGTTTGGGAAGAAAGGGAAGCTGAGTCCGCGGTTCATTGGACCTTTTGAGGTACTTAGGAGGATTGGAGAGGTGGCTTATGAGCTTGCTTTGCCACCCAGCTTGTCGAGCGTGCATCCGGTATTCCATGTATCTATGCTCCGGAAGTATGTTGGGGACCCGTCTCATGTATTGGACTTCAGCACTGTTCAGTTGGATGATGATTTGACCTATGATGTGGAGCCAGTGGCTATTTTGGGTCGTCAGGTTCGAAAGTTGAGATCAAAGGATATAGTTTCAGTAAAGGTGCAGTGGAGAGGTCGGCCCGTGGAGGAGGCTACTTGGGAGACCGAGCGGGAGATGCGGAGCAGATATCCTCACCTATTTATGACTCCAGGTATGTTTCTTGACCCGCTCGAGGACGAGCGTTTGTTTTAGTTGGGGAGGATGTGACGACACGGCTCGTCGTCACGTGAGTTACTACCCCATTTCCCCCATCTTATGTTTCTCTATGCTTCATTATCAGTATTTGAGGTGATCGAGTCGAATTGGATTGGTTTAGATGGAAATGAGACACTTAGTCTCTTTAAGGAAGGATTTGTTTTGGAAAAGTCAACCGGACGTTGACTTGTGAGTTAGAGGGCTCGGATGTGATTTCTGGTGATTCGGTTAGCTTCGGGGGATGATTTGTGACTTAGGAGTGTGATCGGAATTGATTTTGGAGGTCCGGTGTAGAATTAGGCTTGAATTGGCGAAGTTAGTATTTTGGCGAATTCCGGTTGGTAGGTGAGATTTTGATCCGGTGGTCGGAATGGAATTCCGAGAGTTGTTGTAGCTTCGTTAGGTGATTTTGGATGTGTGTGCAAAATTTCAGGACATTCGGAGGTGTTTTGGTCGGGTTTTTGATCGAATGCGCAGTTCGGAAGTTTTGGAAGAACTTAGGCTTGAATTTGATGTAATTTGATGGTTTTGGCGTTAATTGTGGTGTTTTGACGAATGGAGCAAGTTTGAATCATGTTTTAGGATGGGTTGGCACTTTTGGTTGAGGTCCTGGGGGCCTCGGGGTGATTTCGGATGGCTAATGGGAAGAAAGTTGGAGTTGGAGACAGCTGAAGGCATCTGTTATCTAGTATTTCCGCACCTGCGGAAAAGGAACCGCAGATGCGGTTGCGCAGGTGCGGGAGAAGGTTCGCAGGTGCGGTCTATGGCTTGGCTGGGAAGTTCCACAGATGCGGAAGGTAAGCCGCATCTGCGAGGCCGCAGATGCGGTAGTAGTGTCGCAGAAGCGGAGGCGAATGGATTTGGCATTTCCGCAGAAGCGGACAATAACCCGCAGGAGCGAGGTCCGCATATGCGGAATAGTGACCGCAGAAGCGGTTTTGGACTTTTAATGAGATTCCGCAGAAGCGTAAAATGACCACAGATGCGGTAGTCGCGGATGCGGAAAAGGGACCGCAGAAGCGGAAATCCCTATTATCAGAAGGGTTTTTAATGTTCATTTTGTTCCGCGAAGCCTATATTATTTCCATCATTTTTAAGCAATCTTGGGAGCTATTGGACGGAATTGAAGGGGGATTTCGACTAGGTGTGATTGGAGGTAAGTCCCTTGGCCTAAATACATGAAATTATGATAGATTTAACATGAAAATTGGTTGAAATTTATCAAAAGAGGGTAAAGCTAGGGCTTGGGAATTTGGTGATTTAAAAATGGAATTTGAAGGGTCAAATGGACCCCGATTTTGGTAAACTTGATATGCATAAACTCGTGGCATGATGAGGAATCCGGTGATGTGAATTTTATAATTTTTCGAGAAGTGGGCCCGGGGCTCGGGTTTTTCCAACTTCGCGATTTTCGATATTTTTCAAGTCTTTTCAATTGGGTTGTATTCCCTTAGCCTATTGTAATGTATTCCTTGTGGTTTTGGGCATATTCGACGCTCGAGGAGGTTGATTTGCGAGGCAAGGGCATAGCGAGCTAGGATTTTGGCCTGCTTGAGGTGAGTAATGGTTATAAATGATGTTCTGAGGGTTTGAAACCCCGGATTCGCACAACGTGGTGCTATGTTAAGATGAGACACACGCTGCATGATGGGCGTGGGGTCTGGTATTGCTGGGGACTCGGACTTGGTCCATCCCGATTGATGATTCTACTATATTTTGACTGAGACTTACTTAATATCATTGTATTCTAGGCTAGTTGCCATGTTTGGGGCCTTGTGCCGATCTGTAGAACCCTTAGGGGTAGTTGTACTGGTTGACCTCACTTTACTCGTTAAGAATCATACCCTCAGTCATGTTCTTAACTGATAAACATAATATGAACCGACTTTAGAAATTGGTAACTCCTAATGAGAATAACTTGTGGGCTGGGAACCCTGTCTTAGCGGAGTGTGCCCGAGAGGCCAAGTCTATATTAACTGAGAGGGGTCGAGGATCCCATGGTGAGGGTATTTGATGTATATCGGATCGGGCTGCACGCCGCAGCAGTATATATACATATATGGATCGGACTGCACGCCGCAGTAGTATATTATATGGATCGGAATGCACGCCGCAGTAGCATACTATATGGATCGGACTCCCAGTGAGCGCAGTCGACTATTATTATTGGATCGGGCTGCACGTCGCAGCAGTATATATATATATATATATATATATATATATATATATATGTGTGTGTGTGTGTGTGTGTGTGTGTGTGTGTGTGTGTGTGTGTGTGTGTGTGTGTAGATCGGGATGCACGCCGCAGCAGTATACAGTATGGGTCGGGCTGCACGCCGCAGCAGTATACAGTACGGATCGGGCTGCACGCCGCAGCGGTGTAATCATACTATCGGTTATTGTCGGAAGTAAAAGAATTGAGAACCGGTTTAAGGGATATTTACCTGACTTCTTCATTTACCTGCTACTTGATGTACTTACTATTTTATATAGAACTGCGTAGTGTTTTTACGAGTTTTCTTTCCGTCAGTCATTATTTATTGCTATTACTCACTGAGTCGGAGTACTCACTTTACTCCCTGCACCCTGTGTGCAGATACAGGTATCCCGGAGGCATAGTTGAGCTTTCAGCTGCTATTCAGATTTCATCGAAGTCATCGAGGTAGCTGCATGGCGTTCGCAGACCCGATTTCTCCCTCTATCCTCTTTACTCTCAGCACTTTAGACTATCTTTTGTTTAGGCTGTTCCTCAGACTTGTGTAGAGGTTCTTGACTCGTGACACCAGATCGGTGGGATTTGTATTGGCATTTTTCTTGGTGTCCGCACTGCTATTATCTACTGTTACAGATTTATAGTTATGTTAATTCGTCATTAAATCTTGTTAATTGGGTATAAACTCTATAAAAGGGATTGTGAGTGTCGGAATGGTCGAGCTTGCCTAGCATTATGTTGGGTGCCATCACGACCGGGATTGGGGTCGTGACACTCGTAGATGAAATATTTTTAAAAACCCTTCTGCCCTGCTAATACTTTCCTCTATGCGATCGCGGCCCCAGGCCCGCGATTGCGAAGCACAAATCTTCCAGGCCTCAAAATTGGTCTATGCGAACGCGACCAAACGACTATGATCGCGAAGGTCCAACCTTCACAACTACGCGAACGTGTTCCATTATTCGCGAATGCGAAGAAGAAACTCGCTTGTACTCCAATGCCTTATACGCGAACGCAAACTACAGACCACGAACGCGAAGCTTCACCACCTGATTCTCTGCGATTGCGAACGACCAAATGCGAACGCGATGAGCAAATATCCTGCCTCCCACATTCCTTCTATGCGATCGCGAGGGACCTCCCGCGATTGCGAAGACCAAAATACCCTGCTACAGCTGCTGCAATTTCTACTACATTACCAAGTCCAAAATTTCCCGTTTAACCATCTGAAATCACCCCGAGGCCCCCAGGACCTCAACCAAAAGCATCAACTCACCCTACAACATCATTCAAACTTGTTCCAATCATCAAAACGTCTCAAACAACATCAAAACCATCGAATTACATCGAATTCAAGCCCAAGTTCTTTTAAAACTTCCGAAATACGCATTCGATCAAAAACCCAACCAAATCACCTCCGAATGACCTGAAATTTTACACACATACCCCAAATCACATAATGAAGCTACTGCAACTCTCGGAATTCCATTCCGACCCTCGGATCAAAATCTCAACTACCAACCGAAAATCGCCAAAATACTAACTTCGCCAAAACGAGCTAATTTATACACCGGACCTCCAAAACTAATTCCGATCACGCTGCTAAGTCATAAATCACCCAACGAAGCTAACCAAATCATAAAAATTCCATTTTGAGCTCATATACAGATAAGTCAACTCTTGGTCAAACCTTCCAAATTCAAAGCTTTCAACTGAGACTCTTCTTTCAAATTCATTCCGATTTTCCTGAAAACCAAAACCAACGATCTACATCAGTCGTAATACATCACACGGGGCATGTCATGCCCGAGAACTGGCAATCAAAGTGCAAAGGCTCAAAGCGACCGGCTGGGTCGTTACAGTGGTCGGCACACACATATAAATGAAACTCCACTAGACATGGCTTCATAGACTCCCTAAGACTCTTGAACCTAGTGCTCTGATACCAAGCTTTGTCACGCCCCGAACCTAGGCCTGGACGTAACACGGCACCCGGTGCCTGATTACATGTGACCGAGCGAACCAAATGGCTGGCAGAATCAATATGTGATATCATAACATACTAAATGCGGAATATAAACTAACAGATGCTAGTATATGAAATTCTGGATGATATAAATAAAAGTGCTGAAATACTAATACAATTTTGAAATATATTTGTAGCCAACATAGCTTCAAATGAAAAGCCTGCGGCTTTGTCTAACTGTTACTCTAGTCTATGAAGCCTCTAATTAAGTACTGAAATCACTGACTGTCTGAAAATACTGAAGACTGTAAGGTAATGATAATGCCCCGAAAGAATTGGGGATCACCAAATAGCTGGTACGAGAATCCTAGCGCTCTGAATCATCAACCTATAAATCATTACCTGCATCGTGAGATGCAGGCCCCGGGCAAAAGGGACGTCAGTACATTCGAATTGCACTGGTATGTAAAGCAACTGAAAGAAAGAATTATAAATGCTGAAACTAAGCTGATAACTGTGAATTGATAATTGATAACTGAAATGATAACTATTGAAACTGAAACTGAAATGATAACTGATAACTGATAACTTGTAACTGAAATGATAATTGATAACTAAAATGATAACTAATAATTGAACTGAACAAAGGAAGTAAGGATATGAATACTCCCTCTTCTGAATAATGAACAGCATGTTTATTTGAATAAGCTACGGCCTCGGGCCCAATATATATGTACACAAGCTACGGCCTCAGGCCCAAGTATACGTATACATAACTACGGCCTCAGGCCCAAAAATGCATAAAGCATAAACTACAGCCTCAGGCCCAAACATGCATAAAGCATAAACTACGGCCTCAGGCCCAAGTATGCATAAAGCATATAAACTACGGCCTCAGGCCCAAATACAGGTGTTCAACACTCAGGAACTGAGAATCATACTGAAATACATGATACTGAAATACTGAACCATACTGAGTTACATGATACCTGAATGCTAAATAGAGCTAGACTGAGATATGTATTCATGAACTAATTATGAAAATTGAAACCTCAACTATTTATGACATGCTGAGTAATCTACACTGAGACTCATGGGCATCAAACGCAAGTCTATATTGATTATGCACTGATTTCACAACGTTCAGAATGAAAGTCATGAATGAGTTACTAAGCTAGAGAATAGAAATTCTGCAACTATTCAAGGAACTAGGCTTAACTAGGGGTGTGCATTCGAATCGGTTTATCGATAAATCGAATCGATTATTTGTTATCGGTTTTTCGATATCGGTTTATCAATTTATCGATTTCGATTTTGAAATTTTCCTTATCGAGTTATCGATTTCGATTTCGATTTTGTCCTCTTCGGTTATCGATTTATCGATAAACCGATAAGAAATACTAAAAAAAATTAATTAATATTTTTTTTAAATTTTTTTACCCTTATTCTATAATACCCTTTCCTTTACCCTAAGTCCTTAACCCTATTATTTCATCTACCACATTTAAGGAATGATCATATTTAAAGCTCAAGGGAATGAAGTTCAAATTAATGGAAAATAGAATTAGCCGTGATGATGTATTTTTTTATACCGTTGGAGTGTTGGTGGCATACATTTGATCCCTTACTTTAGTTTCGTTGCATGTGCTTGTTGACACAATTTTTATGTTATAAACGGTGTTCGTCTTATTTTAGCTTCTTTTGGTCCATATTAGTTAAGCGTGTTTATAGCGATATACTTTCCGTGGAATTTCGCAAATTTTCTTATTGGTGTAATCGATAACCGAATCGATAAGCCCCAAAAATCGATAAATCGAAATCGACAAAATCGAAACCTTATTGAAACGATAACGATAAGCATATGTACAAATCGATAATCGATAAGTAATTATCGATAAGGGTCAAAATCGAATCGATAAATCGAATGCACATCCCTAGGATTAACTATATTTCTGAGGCAATTGGTAACATGGTAAAAGAAACATAGTGTGGGGAGAATCATTAACATTCCCAAACATAGAGAGTTAGCCTCACATACATTAACTTCCTGCCCTTGAGCGTAATACAACGTTTGCCAACCCTTTCAACTTTAATCTATAGCAATACAAGTCAAAGGGATTCCATATTAGCAATAATACTCATCTTTTGGTCCCTTAGGCATTTTACCAAACATTTGGTGAGTATAAAGCTTCATAGCCCTCATTAATGGTGTCTCTACAATAACCCATTCTCTTGCTCCTAGATAAATTCTAAAGTCTTAAATGGTTATAATCAACATCATTCTTTATCACCCATAAGGTAAACAATACCCTTAACCAATAATCAACAATCAACACCCCAAACCTATAATCGTTCATGCTTTTCTATCAAACCCATCAACTCATATCTCATGAACTAGAGTCTATAATCATCAATCCAATGCTAGAATCAATTAGAGGGTGAAACATTACCTTTTTGAAGTTCAATCCCCTTGAATTCGAGTTCTAGGATTCCTTCTCTCAAAAATGATGTCCCAATCGAATATTTAATGATATGGAGGGTTTACCCATGTTAATAAGATGTTGGGAAATTGAAATTAACTTAGAATCACCATTAGAACTTACCTTGGATGGTGGAGGGACCCATAAGGAGTTAGGTTTTTGAGAGCTCCCCTTTCTAGGGCAAGTTTTTGTATTTTGAGGGTGTGGGTATCACGTCCCAAACTACCCCCTAGACGTGACTGGCACCCAGCTAACACCACCTGCCAGGCGAACCATACTTTCTTACCTTAGCCATTAATTTACAGCATTTGATTAATTAAATGAGCATCCATATAATCTGATAACTATTACGAACAATTAATATCTCAAAATATAGGATTAACACTCTAGCCCAAATTATACACTAGACCATGGAGCATCTAAGAGAATTACAAAAGACCTCGTATGAATAAATGATAAAGACTCTTTGGGCAGCCTCCACGAACAATGCGGCGGCTCACCTCAATAACAGAATCAACTCTAGCGAACTCGTCGGCTACTAGCTCCGTCTTCACCAATAGTATCTGCATGGATATGCAGGCAAGGAGTGAGTTATACATAAATATAACCCAGTAAGATCATCGATCCGCCACTCTGAATACCTCTGGAACAAGTGTTAGAAAATATAAACACACAAAGAGCACAGAAATAATACGCACATAAATTCTTTCACCATATAATTACTCTATAAAGTCCAAACAATTATTCAACAACAACACTATATATATCTCAACACAATCTACATTAAGGACTTGTCATTATCGGCAGTGCAGGAAATTAACCAAACACCCCGACGAGTCCACGACAGCATACACAATGCCCCAAATCTTTCACGGTGGCATACACAATGCCCCAAATTTATAACGGCGGCATACACAATGCCCTAAATTTTATCCCCAAATCGTATACTTATAGTGCTAAATACTCAGCCACCAGCAATTCCAAGGAGTTTCTTCAGTTGATTCTTTTTCTTCTCAAATATAAACCCTAATATATGTATTTAACTCCCAGACACTCTCACGTGAGATATAAAAATATAAGTGGGCTTAGCCCACTTATTAATCTTTTAAATAATATTTAAAGTTATTTATTTCTAAATCTCAATTTGTCATGTGTAATTAGTCCACTAGCCACTTAATTAATACATTACCTTAAATATTATAATAATTTTTTTCCCTAGGTTAATATTTGACCCAATAGCTATGAATAAAAATTAATTTCTCTAGTCTCACAATTAATAAGTATATAAAAATAATTCAGGTTATTACATTCTCCCCCACTAAGAAAAATATTCGTCCTCGAATGATAAGCGAGCTATACCCCAGAAAATAGAGATATGATTACTTCCTCGTTACGCTCATATTATCTTTTCATATTTACACTACATATGCCTCGTATAACTCATTTGGAAACTTCTTAACAACTACCACTATCCCAAGAGTTAGAATCTCTACTAGTGTCTTAAGTCATAGCTAGATATGTTGAACACTTTCTATTCATCTCATGTAAAACTTTCATATAAGGTACTTCCTCGCTCATGACAATCGGGAATACGCTTCTACGTTATTCTAAGACCATAAGAACCAACAAATCTAATATCATCTATCTGACAATTGTGCATCACATAGCACAACACCAATCCCTCCATTCACATAAAAACGTTAAAGTAAGAGATCGGCAACATTAGTAGAGCAACTACTGTGTCCCATCCCTGAACAAATATCACACAACTTCTATATACGCTATCCACAAACATAGTCTCCTCACTAGAATCGTCACCACGTATAGAACACTAGGAGTACTAAATATAACGAAACCAGTCAATCCATACTCAAGTTCACTTAAATGTTATCATTACAACCATAACAAATTTGTAACTATCCCTCTGTCCTAACTGTGATCTCACATGTCTGATAAACATAATCGATAATAGTAGGATCCCCCACTTGGGTAAAATTATACCTTTTGAGTTATCACATCATTTCGTCAATATTCAAACTTTTCTAACTCATGCAGTACAAGATACAACACATATCATGACAATTGTCAGGACGATACACTGAATTCGATAATATATGTGTTAATTTATTTCAAGTATTTGAATTCTTCGAATTGTCTATCTCTGTTTAATACGGTGCATGACAGTCTTCATATTGTATGTCGTACCTTATTTTAATAGCTAATCATGCCACTATTCACTAAGTTTCATACTCTACCTCTTACTATGTTGATGCATTAAACCATATACTTAAGTCTTATTTTCTCTCACAACCTAGCATTCACCCATGGACTGTCACCATTAACAAGTTTTGCATCATGTAGTCCCACAATCATACTTATACACTATGCACTTGGATTATGTATGCTTATGCCAAAGTCACACGTATAACATCACTATCACGGTATTACTAATACTATCAAATCTCTTCAAGACGCATGAAGTTGAGTAAATTGTTTAACTACTTTTCTCAAAATATCTTTCACTATCAAGCCCAACAACCCGAACTTGGCTAATCTATTACAATTCTTACATATTAGCACAACTCTTTTCTCTCCCAACCAAAATCATAATTGGGGGTTGTATCCACAAACTCGAATATTGGATAATTCACTCTTAGAAGAAAATCATATCCTTATGCCACTTTACCATTCACACAGATTGTCAATGTTCAAAAAGATTTGACTAACTCCTGATTTTTTTTATATATATTTTTTTTGTAACAAATGTTACTTTGTAAATAGAGCTATCCCGAATAATTTGTTCATTCTCAACTAAAAGTCAATGCACACAATAACTTATGTACTCAAAGCCACTCTTGGTCGTACATACGATATTAAAAACATTCAAGTAAACTATGGCGTCCATCAACGAGGATACACGCGGCCTATCCATTTGCAAAGGGGACATCCTAAGAATAAACTCGATCCATCTTAACGCACGAATGAGGAATGAAAGAAGGGAAAACATCCTAAATACTTAGTAGCCTCAAGATCACAAGTATGGGCGCCTACATACCCATGAGCAAGACTCTACTAAACACTGCTCCATGACCCGGGACGTAAAGCCTAAGCTCTGATACCAACTTTGTCACATCCCAAACTACCCCCTAGACGTGACTAGCACCCAGCTAACACCACCTGTCGGGCGAACCATACTTTCTTACCTTAGCCATTAATTTACAGCATTTGATTAGTTAAATGAGCATCCAAATAATCTGATAACTATTACGAACAATTAATATCTCAAAATATAAGATTAACACTCTAGCCCAAATCCCACACTAGACCATGGAGCATCTAAGAGAATTACAAAAGACCTCGTATGAATAAATGATAAAGAATCTTTGGGAATCCTCCACGAACAATGCGGCGGCTCACCTCAATAACTGAATCAACTCTAGCGAACTCGTCGGCTACTAGCTCCGTCTTCACCAATAGTATCTGCATGGATATACAGGTAAGGAGTGAGTTATACGTAAATATAACCTAGTAAGATCATCGATCCGCCACTCTGAATACCTCTGGAACAATGTTAGAAAATATAAACACAGAAATAATATGCACAGAAATTCTTTCACCATATAATTACTCTATAAAGTCCAAACAATTATTCAACAACAACACTATATATATCTCAACACAATCTACATTAAGGACTTATCATTATCGGCAGTGCAGGAAATTAACCAAACACCCCGACGAGTCCACGACAACATACACAATGCCCCAAATCTTTCACGACGGCATACACAATGCCCCAAATTTATAACGGCGGCATACACAATGCCCCAAATTGTAACGATCCGGTCGGTCGTTTTAAGAATTAACGCCCCGATCCCCTATTAACTGCATTCCCCGTAACTGTTTCTGCTATTGTAAGTTGCCGGGAAGTTTATTTGGAAATTAGGAGAGTTTTGGGACACTTAGTCCCCAAATGAGAGTTTAATTTTTAGAATTTGGACCGTAGTCGGAACAGTGCAAAGACGGCCTCGGAATGGAATTCCGTTGGTTCCGTTAGCTCCGTTGGGTGATTTCAGGTTTAGGAGCATGTTCGAATTGTATTTTGGAGGTCCGTAGCTTAAATAGGCTTGAAATACCAAAAGTTGAAATTTTGAAGTTTCCGGTTCGATAGTGAAATTTTGATATCGGGGTCGGAATGGAATTCCGAAAGTTGGAGTAGCTCTGTAGTGTTGAATGTGACGTGTGTGCAAAATTTTAGGTCATTCGGACGAGGTTTGATAGACTTTTTGATCGAAAGCGTATTTTGAGAGTTTTGAAGTTGTTAGGCTTGTATTCGATGCTAATTGGTTGATTTGATGTTGTTTGAGGTGTTTTGACAATTTGTATAAGTTTGTTCAGTGGTATTAAACTTGTTTGTCTTTTTGGTTGAGGTCCCGGGAGCCTTGGCGTGATTTCGGATGGTTGACGGAAAGATTAAAACATTTGAGTTGCAACTGAAGTTTAGGACTGCTATCATAACCGCATCTACGGTTGAGAGGCCGCAGGTGCGGAATCAAATCGAAGATCCGGCCACGTAAGGGAAGGCCAATTTCCGCAGGTACGGTAGCTTGAGCGCACTTGCGTGAGTGCAGGTGCGGTGGAAGAAGCGCAGGTGCGGCCCAAGGGAACTTAAGTGGAAATCACAGAAGCGGTCTCGCAGATGCGCAAATTTGACCGCAGATGCGAAATCCCTGGTCAGAAAAGGGGCAGAATCGAGGGTTTAAGCCAAAATTCATATTTTGGACTAGGGAGCTCGGGAAATTGCGATTTTTGAAGAGATTTTCACCTGGGCGATTTGGGTAAGTAATTCCTACTCGGTTTAGATTAATTTCCATGAATGTACACTTAAATCCGTCCTTTAATTTCGAGTTTATGGTGGAAATTTGGGGGAAAGTCCTTAGACCTAAATTTTGAGTTTTGATTAGGGATTTGACGTTGGATTTAGATAATTTTGGTATGGTTAGACTCGTGAGAGTATGAGGATTTTGAAAATATAAATTTTACCCGATTCCGAGACGTGGGCCCGGAGGGTATTTTGGTCATTTTACCTAATTTCGCGTATTAGCTTAGAATTTATTTGTAGAATCAAGTACTTGACGTGTTATTTATATTATGCAATTGAATTGATAGATTTTGGCCATTCGGAGTCGAATGCTCGTGGCAAGAACGTGGTTCGGGTTGATTTGGAGCCGGTTCGAGGTAAGTGGCTTGTCTAACCTTGTGTGGGGAAACTCCCCATAGGATTTGGTATACGTGAGGTGACGAGTGCGTACTTGTGCTAATTGTTGAAAAATCCGGTTTCCATTAAGTACTTAGAATTGTGTATTCCTTTCCTGTTTATACTACTTGCAATTTAAGCTTGTTGTTAGCTTAGGGAAGCATGTCTAATTGATTTAACTGCTTATTTGTTCTACTTCCCTAATTGAATTATGTGCAGCATGCTAGGTTAGAGATACCTGCTTTACCTTGGTGTGAAATTTTATTGAATTGAGTATTCTTCTTGTTGTTGCTGTGTATTTACTTTGGGACTACGGGACGGTATCCCGGGAGATCCCCCTGTATGTTTACTTTGGGACTACGGATTTGTATTCCGGGAGATTCCCCTGCATTTTTACATTGGAACTACGGGATTGCACCCGGTA
The DNA here is from genome assembly GCF_001879085.1 of Nicotiana attenuata. NCBI lineage: Eukaryota > Viridiplantae > Streptophyta > Magnoliopsida > Solanales > Solanaceae > Nicotiana > Nicotiana attenuata. Next base: position 773,567 of record NW_017670380.1, on the reverse strand, counting down.
GATTCCCCCAGTATTGAGTTTTTATATTTGGGACAACGGATGTGGTATTCCGGTAGATCCTCGCGCATTTATGAGTTGGATTATGGGACTGCACCCGGGAGATCCACTGGATATTTATATTTGGAGACTATAGGACGGTAACCTGGGAGATCCCCCGGTTGTTATCTCTGCGTTGAGCTGTATTTATTTTTCCGTGATTACTTTGTTTCTGTTAAAGTTGTTGTTGTTCTTCTATCTTGTGTTACCTTTTTACTATTGCACTTAAGTATACTGTCTTATTCTACACTATTATTATATCTTGTAATTCCTTTAACCTCAGCAGGGCCCTGACCTTCCTCGTCACTACCGCCCGAGGTTAGGGTTGGAACTTACTGAGTACCGTTGTGGTGTACTCATGCCCTTCATGCGCATGTTTTTCATGTGCAGATCTAGGTTCTTCGACTCGGCCCTACCACCCTTGAGGCGGAGTGATCCATCAGAGACTTCGAGGTATGTCTGCCGCGTCCGCAGACCGAGGAGTCCCTTTCCATTCTTGCTCATAGTATTAGGCCTTCTGTATTTACTTTGTTTAGACATTCTCGAGTTAGAACACTGTAGTTATTCCATAGCTTGTGATTTCATGAGATTCCGGATTTTGGGAAATATAGTTCATTATAAGAGTTTGATTTGTATTATTTTCTGCAGTTTGGATAGTTTATTTCTGTTATTTCTTTTTCCGCAAATTGTTAGGCTTACCTAGTCGTAGAGACTAGGTGCCGTCACGACAATTTACAGAGGGCGAACTTGGGTCGTGACACAAATTTTATAACAGCGGCATACACAATGCCCCAAATTTTATATCGGCGGCATACACAATGCCCCAAATTTATAACGACGGCATACACAATGGCCCGAATTTTATAATGGTGGCAACGAAGGAATAATTTCTAATGCCCCAACTACATAGCACGAGGCAACACCACATCACAAATCACTCATTAAATAATTTTAGCTTTTTACAAAATAATATATATTTGCGGCTGGTCAACGACCACCGATTCTGCCAAGCGCACGCTTGTCCCAACACATGGACCAGGCACAAACACATACTTTCAAAACGGGTTTTGGAAAAGCAAGCATCAAAGCTTAAAGTCTCACTTACCTCGCTAACGAGAAGATTCCCAACTTTGCAACGTCTAGAACACCAAACAAACGTCCTCTCATGGCCCCAATTTTTTCAAAATGTTGAATAACACGTCCTAATTAGTCTAGATAAATAATTACTATAATTTTAGAACAAGTCCAAATCAAAGTCAACCCTAAATACAATTAATCCGATTATGTACCCAAATCAATATCAAACCATATGTTTTTAGTAGTGGACGTCGAGACAGTGGTCTCAAATACTCCCTCCGGTTCATAATAAGTGTCAAATTTGCTTTTAAGCACGCCCATTAAGAAAATACTAAATTCTATACAAAAATATTTACTATGACTAAACTACCCCTAATTAAACATTTAATGTGAGGAGTAAGAAAACTTTTTAGGAATATGTACATAGGGGTTATTTTGTAAAAACAAATTGAATTCGTTCTTGATTACATAACTGGACACTTATTTTGAACCAAAACAAAAAAGCAAATTAAACACTTATTATGAACCGCAGGGAGTATAACTTAACAGTTGCGGAAGATTGATTATCCGTGCTAACCAATTTGACTAATGTTTTATTGTACAATTTCACATCTCATGATTACCCAATCATTATGATTATTATGTATTCTAGGTTAAAGATGAGAAAGAAAGGGATCAGATTATCTTATTCTTGAAATTTCCTATATTTCTATATAATCTGCTAATCAATCATTGTATAACCATTATACACATAATATTAATTTTTAATCATTATAACAACACTAGTTATTTAATTAATGCTCACTTTATTCTTCTTTCAAAACAAAGGAAGAAATTACTGCAAAGAGGTATTCAATGAAACGCCAATACCTGATCGTATACTTATAGTGCTAAATACTCAGCCACCAGCAATTCCAAGGAGTTTCATCAGTTGATTCTTTTTCTTCTCAAATATAAACCCTAATATATGTATTTAACTCCCAGACACTCTCACGTGAGATATAAAAATATAAGTGGGCTTAGCCCACTTATTAATCTTTTAAATAATACTTAAAGTTATTTATTTCTAATTCTCCATTTGTCATGTGTAATTACTCCACTATCCACTTAATTAATACATTACCTTATATATTATAATAATTTTTTTCCCTAGGTTAATATTTGACCCAATAGCTATAAATAAATTGATTTCTCTAGTCTAACAATCAATAAGTATATAAAAATAATTCAGGTTATTACAGTGGGGGACGAAGTAGGGTTTTAAATGACTCCCAAAGTGCCCCCCCCCCCCCCACCCCGTGCACCTGAAGGCCCGACCGCGCAAAATGGCAGTAAAACTGCCACAAGTGCGCGGTCGCGCACTGGGCGTGCATATTGTGCAGTGTTCTGTAAAACGCACCTAACTTTTGGAAGAGATCCGTTTGGGCTTCACAATATATCGTTGGAAAGCTATTTCAATGTCCTACAACTTTCGTGTTTTGCGTTTTCCCAAATACCTTACACATTTTCACTAAATCCTGCTGCAAGAGTGACCCTTTTGTAAACTTAGTAGATTTTATCGAATCTTGTACACCTCACTCTTCGTCTTGATTCTAAAATAACTTTTTTTTCCCATACTCATCCCGCTAGGACTTCATATGTCTAAAATATCAGATTAATACCCATTTAATATATCCACACCTAGTCCGAATGTACAGGGTGTTACAATGAAGAAGCGAAAGGAAAATTCTCTCCAAATTGGAAAGGTCCTTACATTGTAAGAAAAGTGTTACCAAGGGGAGAGCTGTATTTGGGAGACATCTAAGGGAATGATCCTGACACAACCGTCAATGCAGATGCAGTCAAAAGGTATTATATTTGACCCTTCACGCGACTCTAGCATGCTCCGATTGAGATGACCAAGGCTTTCATTCTCGTCCACCCAAACACTACCAACCCTTGCAAATCCTTTGAGCCGATTCCCTTTTTCTTTTATTACCCTTTTTGGAACCTGAAAGTTATGTTATAAAAAAAATGAAAAATGATGAAAAGAGAAAAACAAAAGAAAATCAAAAACAAAGTTCCTTGAACTACATTCTACTTGATTCCGAAAGAATACGTAGGCAGCCTCTCTCTGGGGTTCAGTCACACCAAAACAAAAATCCATATTTCCCCAAAGTTGAAACTCGGGCAGAAGTTACAATGGTTTGGCGACGGGTTCGCTTGAAAGGTTCCAAGGTTATAATTAAATCCAAATGCTTTTTACCCAAATCCTTTTTAAGTCCTTCTAATCAATCGGTGAGAATGTTCAAGGATCAGAGAATACAACTACTTGGATCCGATGCAACAAAAATGAGAGAAATAAAATGAGAGAGTCTTATCGGTGAAAACCCTCACGGGCATCATAAGGCGATGGTAAGTAGAGAAATTGAAATGAGAGAGTATTGTTAGTGAAAACTCGCAAAGAGCACTATAAGGCGACGTTGAGAAGAGAAATGAGAGAGGTCAGCTGGTGAAAACCCGCAAAGGGCACCACTGATCGAAAAGAGGATCCTCACGACCATTCGGCATCAACAGAATCCTGGCAAGGTTTCTCAGTTTGAAAGCAAAAGTTGTGATGAATTTCTGAGAGTTTGGATGGTTTACACAGATCAAGCATCTAGTCCAAGAGGCATGTCATGTTCATTGAAGTCCACATGCACTCCATATAAGTCTTTCTTTCTTTTCCCCGAAAGGGATACCTCTCGTCTAAATTCGTTTGTCCATTCCATTGTTTGTTTTTCTTTTAATCCCTTTCGGTCTAATTTTGTTCCGAAACTAAGACAAAGAAAAAATGGAAAGATTGATTTACAGGGCTTTTGTTTGACACGAGCCAATATTCAAGAAGGCACCCAGCCTCGGCAGGTGCATCAAGTCGACTTCGTCTGGCCATGATGGCCGATACTTTGAAATCAAAATCTCCTGAAAAAGAAAGAAAATCAAAGTCAAACACCCACAAAGGCGAAATAAAGTTGAAAAAGTTCAAGTCCCACGTGATTAACCATCATGGTAAAGTTCTGGAAAAGCCAAGTTTCTCTAGGGCCAGAAATGAAATCGGTCCTCAGGGAACAAGCAGTTGTAGTTGAGATCTTCATCAAAGAAGCCGACCCGAGATCAAGTGACTGAAACGCTCAGGGCCACAAAACCAACCACTGTTTCAAACTGATAAATTATTGTTTGTTTGAATAAACAGGAAACAGGTACAATTCAAAGTAACCTTGCAAGAAGCAGGTGCAACAAAAGGAAACCGCGCAGAGACCAAAATAGCTCTGCAGCAATAATCACTCCAAAAGGGAAGTCTCCTCCAAATTCTTTCCTACATTTTACACATTCTCTTAATAAAAGAAATGATAAAAAAATGAATGAAATGAAAAGAAAGAAAAGAAAGAAAATTCAAAATCATGGTAGTATAGGGTCCCCAATCCCTAGTTGCAGTTTCCAACATAGGGTCTCCACTCCCTAGTTGATATTTTAGACATAGGGTCTCCACTCCCTAATCGTTTTTCCAACATAGGGTCTCCACTCCCTAGTTGATGAATTTCAAACATGGGGTCTCCACTCCTTAGTTGATGCCAACATAGGGTCTCCACTCCCTAGTTGATGATATTCCAACATAGGGTCTCCACTCCTTAGTTGATGATTTTCCAACATAGGGTCTCCACCCCCTAGTTGATAATATTCCAACCTAGCGTCTCCACTCCTTAGTTGATGCCAACATAGTGTCTCCACTCCCTAGTTGATGATATTCCAACATAGGGTCTCCACTCCCTAGTTGATGAAAATATAGGGTCTCCACTCCCTAGTTAATGATTTTCCAACATAGGGTCTCCACTCCCTAGTTGATGCCAACATAGGGTCTCCACTCCCTAGTTGATGATATTCCAACATAGGGTCTCCACTCCCTAGTTGATTCCAACATAGGGTCTCCACTCCCTAGTTTATGATTTTCCAACATAGGGTCTCCACTCCCTAGTTGATGCCAACATAGGGTCTCTACTCCCTAGTTGATGATTTATCCAACATAGGTTCTTCACTCCCTAGTCGCTTTCATTTTTAGATATAGGGACTCCACTCCTTAATCTCTATTTTCTCAGGGTACACCAATCCCGATCTTTTATTGCTTTCAATAATGAAGTAATATAGAGTTTTGTTACAAATAACTCACGAAATTTTCCTAGTGAAAACTGGGGCAGAAAAGTTTCGTTCGTTCGTTTGTTTTAGTGCCTGAGCAGGTTTTTTACCTTGAGGCACAGGTTTTGAGACGATCAAAAGAAGAAGTCTCAATCCAGAATAAAAGAAAATAAGAAAAAAGAAAAAGAAGTGAACTCAAAGTGCAGAAGCGGAGAAAAGATGTGGACTGGTCAAGACATGATTGAAGTCACAAGCTTTGCATGTCCCATCTTGATCCAAAAAAGCTGAAGAAGAATGAAGCATGCTCTGCAGCTAACAAGCATCAAGGTTCAGATCAGAGTTCGCGTGAAGAACCATCCAAGACTTAAGATCAAGCTCCATAAGACTCATAGATAGAAATCTTGTAACTCGTAGCTGATAGGCTTAGTTAGTCTTTTTCATTTTGATTTTGGTATAATAAGGAGCTCATCAAGCAATAAACAACAGCAATAGCAGTGAAATTACAGTTTTCCGGTAGTCCCAGCTACCAAAATTTCCAGAACTACACTGACCTGATTCATTTATAGTCAAGGATATGTAGGCAACCTCCGAAGTAAGGTTCGGTCAAACTTTTTCAAAGTGCTTCCCATGGAGTATCCAAACGGGCAAAAAACGCTCGTAATTGCTCATTTTATCTTTGCCCGAAAACCCTTCGTGTTTCCGAGCAAAGAGGGGCAGCTGTGAGCACGCGATTTGTGCCCCACTAAAATATTCCTACATAATTCACAAAATAGGATTTTTCTAATTATTTTAATTTTTATAGAATTTTTAGAAATTTTTGTTAATTAATTGTTTGCATTTACTTGCATTTTTTATGCATTTTTAACATTTTTTTAAAAAAATACCAAAAAATGTTCAAATCATCATTACATAGCATTTGTAGGTTTTAATTGCATTTAGAATCTAATTGCATATGTCGAATGCACTATTACAACAAAAATCACAAAAAATATTGTTCATTTTTACATTTTTAGTTTCTAGCTTTAAATTAGTAATTTCCTTCACTAGTTTTAAAGTTAATTAATTGGTAAAATGTTAGAAATAGTTAATTAGGTTTATTTCACAATTTAGATTTGATTTAGGACTTAATCTAGGTTTTTTAATTAATTAGTTTAGGATTTAAAATAAAAAATAAAAAATAAAAAGAAAATACAAAGAAGAGAAATTTAATAAATGTGTTATAACTGGGTCAAAGTTTAAAATGGCCCAAAAATGCCCAAATTCCGCCCCAAATTTAGCCCCAAACCCATTTAAAATCTGGTCCAACCCCCTAACAAATGTAACGACACAGTTTCATTGTCTTTAACCCCAGCCGTTGGATCATTTTGATCTGATGGCTCGCAACTCACCACCCAAATCCCTTATAATTTTCCTAACCAACCCCCCC
>NW_017670380.1:758292-766767 GCF_001879085.1 Nicotiana attenuata | reverse complement strand
CCCCCCCCCGCGTCTCTTACATCGCTGTTGTCTGCCACACGCCGAAAATCGCCCACTGCGGCATAATACTCCGAACCACCCCAAATTTGTACCTGACACTTCCCACACCCTCCTAAACCTTATCCCCCTATTAATTTCCCCAAAATCCCCACCCATTTTCTCCAATATTAAATCTATGAAAATCAGAAAAAACCTAAATATGGTTTTTCCGAAAAATTTCAAGTACGTTTTGGTTCAAACTCACATGAGTTGATTGTTCACATGAGCAATCGATTCATGTTAACTTGGTTCATTTCGAAGCTCATCGGACTCCGGCCAACTTACCAATGACTGGTCAAGCTTCATCCTTCATCGTTTGTCGATTCGCTTCATTCGTCGTCACATTTCTGGTCAAAAATTAGTATACCCTCCTCTCTTGTTCTTTTGTTTTTTCTTTTCTGTTTTGAAATCACCAGTTAGGATTTAGTCTTTGATTTGTTTTGTTAATTGATTCTGATTGTTTAGATTAATCATATGTGTTTAGGATAATTGAATCATTTTTAGTTAATTCAGTAATTTGGTTTGTGTTTAATGTTAGTTTGTCTCTGTTTTGTTTAAGCTTAATAACTGATTTTTGCTAATTAACAAGTTTAATTTCATAACTCGTTTTAGTTAATTTCAGTCATACCCAAACCTCATTGCATTAATCATTCTCATAGTGATTAGTTTTAATTATTCAAAATCAGTCGTTTTCTTTAATTTAACCTTCTGAGTTGCTTTGATTTTGGGACTTAGTGGTTTGTTGGGCTTGACAATAGAAGGCCCATTTAGTTAGGCCTAAGCTTGTCGTTCATTAGGCCTAAATCTTGAATGATTAGGGTAAATATAGGGACCTTACAGGGTAGTTTAGGAATTGAATTTGAAAGAATCTTATCTATAACTGCTTGAGAAGGTTCTAGAATAGAGAAAAATGACTAAAATGTAATAAAATAACTGAATTAAATCAGATTTTGGGTTTAAAAGGGTTAAAGTCAGAATTAAAAAGGTTAGGAAAATGTGAGTAAATATCCAAATGGACAGTTGTCCCATTTTCTGTTAGACAAGATGCTATTTCCCTGATTTTTAGGGAGCTGCAGAATATTCCCACATCCTTCTCTCATTCCTATCATCTTGCACTCTCACCTTCTATAAAAAGGGACTCACACTCGCTCATTCACACACATTAATCACTCAGCATTTTCTCTAAAATATAGACAGATTTTTGGACACAAAAACTCTCTTTGAACACATTAATCACACACACATTAATCACTCAGCATTCACACACATTAATCACTCAGCTGGGTTTTTGGTTTTGTAACGACCCGACCGGTCGTTTTGAGCTCTAGCGCATCGTGCAGCAGTTTGAGGCCATGAGCAGCTTCACTTCAGGTATTATGACTTGTACGCATGGTCGGAATTGAATTTCGGGAAGTTCAGAGTTGATTTGGAAAGAGAATTCTCATTTCGGAAGCTTTAAGTTAAAAGAATTGACTGAGATTGGATTTTTGAGTAAACAAACTCGGAATCGGGATTTGAAGGTTCCAGCAGGTTTGTATGATGATTTTGAACTTAGGCGTATGTCCGGATCGGGTTTTGGAAGACCCGAGAATATTTTGGCACCAATTGTGGAAGTTAGCATTATTGGAAGAATTTCATAGTTTGGGTTGAAGTGCATTTCAGTGTTATCAATGTCCGTTTGGGATTTCGAGTCTGGGAATAGCTCCGTATGGTGATTCTGATGTTGGGAGCGCAATCAGAAATGAATTCGGAGGTCCGTGGATCATTTTGGCGTCATTTGGCTAAAGATAGAAATTTGAAGGTTTGAAGGTTTTGAGGAGTTTAACCGGAAGTGGACTTTTTGATATCGGGGTCGGATTTCTAATCCGGAAGTCGGAGTAGGTCCGTAATGTCGAATGTGACTTGTGTGCAAAATTTGAGGTCAATCGGACGTGATTTGATAGGTTTCGGCATCGAATATGGAAGTTTGAAATTCTAAAGTTCATTAAGCTTGGATTGGAGTGTGATTCATGGTTTTAGCATTGTTTGATGTGATTTGAGGTTTTGAGCAGGTCCGTGTTATGTTAGGGGACTGAGTTGTGTAATTGGACGGGGTCCCGGGGGCCTCGAGTGTGTTTTGGGGTGGTTTCGGAGCATTTCGGGTTGTGTTGGAACTGCTGATACTGGTGTCTGGTGTTGTTCTTCGCGTTCGCGAGGATCCTCTCGCGTTCGCGAAGAAGGATTTGGCTTCAGGGACTCTGTTCTTCGCGTTCGCGAGGTGATCATCGCGTTCACGAAGAAGGAAATCTTTGTTGCACAAATTTGACTTCGGAGGCTCATATCTCACAATCTACAAGGAATTTGGAGATGATCCAAAAACAAAAGTTGTAGCCCTTTGTGTCTAGTTTTCAGAAAGGTAAACCATTTAGCATTTGGATTTGTGTAGAAAAGTTATGGCTGGTACACTACAAGCTGTCCGGAAGATGAAGAAGAAATTTGTGTTGCACAGGGCTGACTTTGGCAGCTTATATCTCAAAATCTATAAGGAATTGGGAAATTTCAAAAACATGAAAATTGTAGATCTTGGTTTCTAGTTTTCAGAACATTAAACAATTTATCATTTGAGGTTTTGTACAAAATGTTATGGCCTTTATACTAGAGGCTGTCTGAGAAGAGTTAGAAAAATAGTTTTTGGGAATTTTCTTCTTCGCAAACGCGATGGGAGTCTCGTGAATGCGAAAAAGAGTCGTCTGGGCAGTGTATAAGTATAAAGATATGGATTTGGATCATTTCATCTCATTTCCTCCATGGGAGCCGACCTAGGAGCGATTTTGGAGCTCCATTTTCATCATCCATGTCAAGGTAAGTGATTCCCACCTATTGCAAGTTAATTACTTGGATTATATCTAGATGTTAACATGAAAAATCATGTAAATTAGTAGAAATTTTGGGATTTTGAAAAAAAAACCTAGGAAATTTGTATTCTTGGATTTTGACCACGATTTTGGACATGAAATTGAGAGCCAATTATATATTTGAGTTCGTGAGGTTGTGGGTAAACTTTATCTTTGAAAAATTTTGGAATCCGGGCATGTGGGCCCAAGGGCAATTTTGTCAACTTTTCGATCGGGGTTAGGAATTGTTATAAATTGGATTATAATGAGTAATTGATAATATATTAATGAGTTTACATAATCATTGGCTAGTTTTGGAGCAATGTGCATCGATTTGAGTTTTCGGAAGAGCATGGAATAATAGTTATGGAACTTCAGAGCGAGGTGAGTCTCCTTTCTAACCTTGTACGAGGGAATTGTCCCCATAGGTGAATTAATTGAATATGTGCTGCTATTTGTGGGGGCTACGTAAGCACGAGGTGACGAGAGTCCGTGCGTAGCTACTATTATGCTTATGTACGGGTAGTCTAGGACCCAAAAGCATTCTTACTTATAATAATTGTAACTTTATTGATATTTTAAATTGATTAAATCATATCGAAGTGGAAAATGATTTTTTAAAAGAGTTAAACTTCATTTTCTTGACTTGTAAAAGAGAAATTTACACCTCCTTGAATAATTGTTCCCTTGATGAAGTCTTGATTGACTGTTTGAATGTGTGTTTCTGTGTGTACCTGCGTCGCATGTATGATTCGCGAGCAGGGTGATTGCTTATTCATACTTGACCGCGTCGCACGTATGATTCACGAGCGGGGTAACCAATGCATCTATGGTTCGCGCCATTCAACCCTCTGGCAGTGCACAGTTTAAATATTGTTGGATCGGGCCGTACGACCTCGGCATGATTTGTGCATGCTTTTAACGCTTTCTAGAGATTTACAAATTGATATTGCCTCCCTGGTCTAAGATAAATTGATAAATAATGGATTATGAATTTGGAGACTTCTAAATATAAAAAGGGATGTCTACTTGTTTCTTGACTTACTTGAGTTACTGCCGTTTTTAATAAATCTATGATCATTCGCATTATTGATATATTATTATTGGACCCCTAGTATGTGTCAAAGTCGACCTCTCGTCTCTACTTCTTCGAGATTAGACAGGATACTTACTGAGTACACGTTTTCGTACTCAAGCTACACTTGTTGTGCATTTTTGTTGCACAGGCACATGTATCTCTAGTGGCCTAGTGGGCGTAGAGGCATGGTTGACACGGAGACTTAGGTGAGTTGCACTTCTCGAGACGACCCGCAGGTAGCAGAGTCTCTTTCAGATTACTATATTTATTTTCTGTCCAATTTGTATTTCGGACGGTTATTGTACCATATTGTTTCATAGAAATTGCTCATGCACTTGTGACACCGGGTTCTGGGATGTCTATGGGATTATTCAGTAATTTAAAATTTGTTAAAGATATCATTATTTATTCAGTGGAATTTATTATGTATTGCTTAAATGTATAAAAGAAGTGATTTCAGAAATATCTAAAACGAGAAGTTACTAGTTAATTGGTGTTGGCTTTCCTGACAATGGTGTCCGGCGCCATCACGACCCTTAATGGATTTTGGGTCGTGACAACATGGTATTAGAGCACTAGGTTCACTCAGGTCTCACGATTCATGAGCAAGTCTAGTAGAGTCTTGCGGATCGGTACAGAGACGTCTGTACGTATCTTCGAGAGGCTACAAGGCTCTTAGGATCACTTCCCTTCTTGATTCCTCATCGTGCGGTTTGATTCCTTTGAGGCTTATGCCTTTGTTTATTTCCTACTCAATCTTATGCGACGTGAAGCGCTTGCTATATCGATCGAGAATTGTGAATTTGTAATGGTACTACAGATATGGTGCGGGATGTTCCTCCTTGCATATTAGATTGGGCTATTATCGTCGCCTTGAGGAAGGTCGTTATGTTGTTTCTGCTCAGTATCAGTATTACCTAAGGTTTTGAGATTTGGCATTAATTGTTATAACGATTTGTGCGTTGCTATCGCATAGAATTGGTGTAATGGTAGGATGCTTGTCTATGCATTGAAGTAGTGAATGACTTGGAAGAATGTTTACTCAATGCAAGATTCAGAATTTTATTTCTGGCGGAGGAGAGGCAATCGGGCTATGAAAGTTCAAGTCTGGTTTGATGGAGTAACAAGACTTGGTATTTTCGAGTGTGGTGGAATTTTCATCTGTGATGTGGTGTCATTGTCCTTGTTGAATACGTTAAGTTCGCTGGTATTATGGTTTTCTTCAATTCGCCTTTGGGGCAGAGTAGCATATGGATTCTGTGGTAGGATGACTACACTCCTTGAGAATAGTTTAGAGTGATTTGGGATTCATGGTGGACAGTGACTAGGTCTACGAGCTTAATTTGAAATATTGGCTAGCATAACTACGGGAAATGTGATATGACGGAAAGGAGCTGCTTGATATGAAGAAGGATACAACATTACTTTGAATTGGAAGATATTGTCGCACATTTAGTTGATGTCCACGAGGAGTGAATGGACTTGTGCAGCTGGTGAATGAGCACAGGCTCAGGTGGGTTATCTCCTATGAGCAGGTCAACGGTCGCGTGGTTGGTGAAGCTCCTGAGAAGGATTTTACTGGCTATCCGGTAAGAAGTTGAATATGTGAATGTTGCGAGAGATTCAGGGTGTTCATGAAATGCTAACGGAAGGATTTCGAGGAATTGAGGGGTGATTGCGCAAGGCTATGTCAATAAGAAATAAAGAATCTTGGTGGGTTCCAGAGTTGTGTAGTAGTAGATCCAAGCTAAGTGGGAGAGTCCCACCGCCTACGATTGGGTTGCATGGCCGTCTACCTATGAGATTTCTGGTTATCGGTATATTGGCGGCATATTATGACTATGGAAGAGGGTCATCAATAGTGATTTGAGCAAAGAATTTGAGGAATGCGTGCTATAATTGGCCTTATATATTATGTTCGGGACCAAGTCAGAGTGGGTGGCTCTCAATAACGGTCCTAGTAGGTTCAAAGGTTAAGGTGTGGTGCCTAAGGGTTTCGAGTCCATAGTATGGTTGAGTATCAAACTTTTATAGCATATTATGATAAGGAGCTTGGAGTATTCTATGTTATCTTCGATCTGCGGTATAAGTTGAGAGGAATGAGAGAAAATGACTTCAGATTCATAGAGGAATTATCAGAATGGGTGTACCTGTTGAGGATGTGTGATGACCTTTTAGGTCATCACTTGCTTTTAAATTAAATTCTGTGTTTCCGAGGTCTTGAAAACCTCATTTAGACTCACCTCGATTTGTGTGCGCAGTCCGGGCGCGTAGCCGGAAAGCTTAAATATGAATATCTGTGAAAAATGATAAAATTTGGCTAATAAATGAATTAATTTGACTTCGGTCAATGTTTTGGGTAAACGGACCCGGACCCGTGATTTGACGGTCCCGGAGGGTCCGTAGGAAAATACAGGACTTAGGCGTATGCCCGGAATCGAATTCCGAGGTCCCAAGCCCGAGAAATGAAATTTTAAAGGAAATTGTTTTCTGAAATTGTTTAAGGAAATTTGAAATGAAATTTGATTAGAACGTGGTGATATCGGGCCCGTATTTCGGTTCCGGCGCTCGGTACAAGTCTTATATATGATTTAAGATGATTCTGTAAAATTTGGTAAAAAACGGAATCCGTTTGACGTGATTCGGACTTAAAATGGAAAATTTGATGCTTTATGAAGTTTGAGAAAAATTGTTTGATTTTGAGGTTTAATGTGTTGTTTGAGAGGTTATTTTGGCGATTTGATCACACGGATAAGTACATAGGATGTCTTTGGGTTAGTACGCATGTTTGGTTTGGAGCCCCGAGGGCTCGGGTGAGTTTCGGGTAGGTTCCGGGGTGTTTAAACTTAGGAAAATGCTGCTGTTGCACCAGTTCTGGTGTAACCGCACCTGCGGTTCTTTGGCCGCAGATGCGGACTCGGAGGAGCGCATAGTGGGTCGCGGGTGCAGTCTAGTCTCGCAGATGTGGACACTTTTCCGCAGATGCGGTTCCGCAGGAGCGGGCCCTTTTCTCGTAGGTGCGGCCACAGCGGGGCCTAGCCATTTTTGCAGAAGCGCCCATTTTTCCACACGTGCGGTTGCGCAGATGCGACCCACGAGTCGCAGATGCGGAAGTCGGGCAGAGAGTCTTTTTAAATACATAACTTCAGCGATTTTCTTTCAAACTTTCACAAAAAATAGGAGAACTAGGGTGATTTTCTCAAGAGATTTTCTTCCCAAATCACAAGTATTCATTAACTGATTTCTTTCAACTATCTAATGTTTTTCACCAACTTTTATCAATAATCTTAGGGTTTTAATGGTAGAAAATTGGGGAATTGGGTAGAGTTAGGGATTTTTGATTATTTGGGAATTTGACCTCATTTTGGGGTTGGATTTCAAAACAAATGATATATTCGGGCTCGTAGGTGAATGGGTGATCGGGTTTTGGTCCGAACCTCGTGTTTTGACCAAGCGGGCCCGGGGTCAATTTTTGGATTTTTGGGAAGAATGATTAAAAAGCTATAATTGAGCATTGAAATTGGATTGTTTAGCATTTATTGATGTTATTAAGTCGATTATGTATATATACGAGTGTGTTGGAGCCAAATTCGAAAGGAAAGCCAGTATTTGAGGATTGAGTTGGCCGTGGAAATTCGAGGTAAGTGTCCGGTCTAACCTTAGCTTGAGGGATTAGGAGTTGTGTCCTATTTGCTAATTGCTTCTTGTTGAGTACGACGTATAGGCATGGTGACGAGTATCTATACGTTGGAGTCGAGCATGACCGTGAGTCTTGAATTGATAGATGTTGTATTCTTAAATGTTACTACGGATGCTTTAATTGATGATTCTCGATATGGAGCAAAGATTTACTTTATTTTCGTGGAATCTATTTATGATTGAGTGTTGATACTAATTGAGCTGAGTAGGAGTTGAGTTAAGATTGGTTATAGCCGATTCTCCCTTGCCGGGATGTTTGTTTGATATTGTTGCTCCCTTGCTGGGATATTATTATATTGCTTTGTTCCCTTGCCGGGATTCCTTGTGATTTTGTGTTCGCTTGTAAAAGGGATTGGGTGGTACGCCTACCACGAGATATAATGAAATGGGATCGGGTGGTACGCCTACCACGAGATATAATGAAATGGGATCGGGTGGTACGCCTACCACGAGATATAATGAAATGGGATTGAGTGGTGCGCCTACCGCGAGATTTGATGAAATGGGAGCGGGTGGTACGCCTACCACAAGATATGAGAAATGGGATCGGGTTGCGCGCCTGGAACAAGATGTGAACCAAAAGTGAAATCTGCCTTTGTTTTTCCTTATTCTTGTAAGAAGTTAAATTTTGGTTTCCTGATAATTCTCTTGAGATTCTGTGTTATTTGTTATTTCCCCGAAGCATGTTTCCCATTCCCAGCTTTAATTGTTTGTTCTAGTTTGTTTTTTTGCTATATATATATATATATATATATATATATATATATATATATATATATATAATAA